>NC_091951.1:284077688-284377688 GCF_031021105.1 Erythrolamprus reginae
TTGGCACCTTGTTAGGGCCAAAAAAAAAACTTTTTCAGAGGGAGTAACAATGAAAAGAAGTCTGTAATATTGTTAGCACCTCATAAGGGCTGGGGGGGGGAAAGCTTCAAAAAAAGCTACATTCAGAGTATAAGATGCACCCAAATGTTCAGCTTCTTTTAGAGGGAAAAAGGTGTGTTTTATACTCAAAAATACAGTAATAAGTAAAATCCGAGTGAAGTTTGAGGCAGCTGTAAAAAATATTGTCAAAATAATTATTTAATGAGACCCAAAAAAACAATATAGTTATAGAACATATAGTATGTCCCATCGCAGGCTGTGCATTCACAAATAGAGATCTAGTTATAAACTTGGAATGCTGAGAAGTGGAAGCACACTAAATTAACCGTCCCCCTCAAAGGCCCTCAGGCTTGTCCTAAAAATGAGTTAGTTAAGCAAAATCCAAACATTCAAATATTATAGCAGCAGCAGTAGCCAATCTAGCTGAAGAATCAGATTTGTAACATTTCAAGTCAGTAGTCAAGGTATTTGGAGTCTGAACAAATTAACAGAGAGGTTTCAGCTCACATATCTTCTTAAACAGAAATAACTTTGATGTTGCTTATTTGGAAGCAGAAGATTCCTTTGTTATGATGAGCTGTGTAGAAAGTTTTGTTCTGTTCTCCTCAGCACTGGGAAGGAGTGGCAACTCACATACATCATCCTCTAATACAGTGAAGGGCTACCACAATTTTTAGTATCATACTGAGGGCATGGCTTATGCAGGATGCCTTGCATTTTCTTTCAACATCTTTCAGTGCAAATTGGGTGCTTTGGGGTGGAGCTCCGTTTTCACTACCCCACTGGGTTCTGCCCCGTCCAGGCAGTAGGCCACACCTGGTCTAATACCAGTGGCAGAGCTCAACATCTTGCCTTTATGGTGGTTCATCTGGCATTTACAGTGGTTCTCCTCCCATCTCTCTGGGCATTCTTAGTCGGTGTTGGTAGGACAGAGGTCGACCCCTAGACCCCTCTTTTGTGGGGTGCCTCAGGATTCAGTCTTCTCTCCTCTCCTGTTTAACATCTACATGAAACCATTGGGTTAGAAACATCCAACAACATGGGGTGAGATATCAGCAGTAAAGACCTGACTTTTTCAACAGGCCTGGGGCCATTGATCTTATGGTGATAGCCAGAGAGATCTGGCCATGAATGGTATGCAGAGGTTCAACTGTTTGCATTGTAAATTGTTTTTAAATCGTTTTTAGAGGTTTTTGTACTTTTATTGATGTTTTCTATTTTTCTGTGAGCCACCCAGAGTCCCTAGGGAGTTGGATGGCATAGAAATTGAATGGATGAATGAATGAATGAAGGAAGGAAGGAAGGAAGGAAGGAAGGAAGGAACGAGCAAGCAAGAAAGCAATCAAGCAAACAAACAAGCAAACAAACAAACAAACAAACTTTCCCCTGCTTGATTTTGGTTTCTTTGTCAGAGTCTAGCTGACCATGAAAATATGTATCAGGGGCTTGAAAGGGGAGAATAACGAAGACCAGTTATAAAAATGGTGCCAGGTTTGGTGCTTGATAAGACGTTTGGTGTTAGATGCAGGCAATATAAGCAATCAGTGTGTCTATAACCGTGACATTTGGAACAAATTAGAAAATTATAGACGTATCAGATGGTGTGGATGAGTTGGAAAGGCATTCGGTAGTTTGGAACAAGAGGAGAGGGAAAACCCTGAAGCTTATGAGTTACCTGCATGGATGATCATCCAGAAAACTAATCTAGGGACAAACTGTGAACTCTGATGCCTTGTGAGAAGAACTGTCAAAAACTTAAAGGATAAAAAAAAACACCAGGTGCAAAATATCAGAAAAATGTACATACTTCCTAACAGGAGGGGGTGGGGAAAGTTAACAAGGAATGAAAATATCTGCTAATAGCCAGGAAAGTTATAGCTGAATTTTACAGAAATGCCTTTTTCCTGAACTAAAAAGAAAAGGGTCTTTAAAAGAATGCACACAAGAGGTTTTTATAAACCTCCATCACATCATTTTTGAAAGCACAATAAAAAGCAATGCTTCTGTAATAATCCTGCAGGTGAAACAGTTTGGCACACAGACGTTTTCTACTACATCTGACATCTTGCTATATGAGTTTGGCTTTTAAGGGCAGAACATCATGACTAATGTATTGGGAGGTCTAAAGTAATTCTCACCCGTTTTCAAAAAGAATCTGAAGCCATAACTTAGAGGCACCGTTAATACTGTCTCCTATCATATATTTGATATCAAAGCAAAGAAGTAAAAATTATACCTGCCTATCTGATGATAGGATTGAGCAATTGCCTTCCCACCATGGAATGAAAAGGGCACTCACAGCAACTTCCATATCCAAAGGAGGGAGAGAAAGTCTATTAAGTCGGACCCGGAGCGGATAACAGGAAGATGTTTATTAGTCGAAATACAGATTACAACAACCTACAGAACAAGGTAACTGACAGGATATATATACCCGGCACCAACACTTATAAGGCCAATAGGAGACTCGCGTTTCTCCCGCCTCCCAGAGGCAACCAATAATATGACAGGGTCTTTATTGCTAGGCAAGTACAGTACACTCCTTCCCCCTTAGGTTGGAGACTTCGTAATCTTGTAAGTAACTGGGGGGACGTCTGACCCGCTCTGAGCGGCGAAGGAGTGGAACTTCTCCTGAGTGATGTACGTCGTCGTAGCTTCCATTTAGGTCCCTGGGAACTGTAAAACTGTTTTCTGCAGAATCACCTGTGGGGGCCGGGGCACCTACTTGTGGCGATAGAGGGATGTCCAACCCATGCCCATTTTGACCTAAATCACAGTTTGGAATCACTGGAGGAGTTGGGCATGTACGAGGCCTCAGTTGATCTATATGGCGATGCCATACACGCACATCGGGGAGTTCCACCTCGTAAAACCTGGGTCCTTTAATCACCGTGACCTTTCCCGCCACCCAGGGGGCCCCACCGCTATAAGATCGGGCAAAAACTGGTGCGTTTAGGCAAAAAGACCGACCTGGGGCAGGCCATGGGGGCTCACTCGAGTAGGTGGGGTTTAACCTATCCAAGGTAATTCTAAGCTTTCGGCCCATGAGCAGCTCAGCCGGTGACTTGTTTGTTGGGGTAGTTGGTGTGGAGTGTTGTGAGAACAAGAACTCTGCAAGTTTTTCCTGCCATGTACCATGGGACATTTTCTTTAGGGCATCCTTAGTGGTCCGCACCATGCGCTCAGCTTGCCCATTGGAGGCTGGGTGCCATGGGGCTACGAGGGCGTGGCGAATTCCCGCCTTAGCTAGGAACCCCTCAAACTGGGTCGAAGTGAATTGAGGGCCATTGTCGGAGACTATCAAGTCCGGGTAGCCGTGGGTTGCAAAAAGAGAGTTTAAGATCTGGATAACTGACTGGGATGTGGTCAAGTGCAGTAAGTTGACTTCTAACCAATGTGAGTACGCATCCACAGTTACTAGGAACAACTGACCCATAAAGGGTCCAGCTAAATCTACATGTACCCGGGTCCAGGGGCCAGATGGCGGTTCCCAAACTAATGGGACTCCATGAGGAGGTGACGATCTATGCTCTTGACAGGGCAGACACTGAGATACACGATACTCAACGTCACGATCGAGGCCGGGCCACCACACATAACCTCTCTCCAAGGCTTTCATTCTCACAACTCCTGGATGCCCCTTGTGCAGGAGGGAGAGTACCTTTTCCTTTAATCGTGGAGGGATGCACACCCAGCAACCTCGCAACAAACACCCTTGGATGACCGTAAGCTCATCTTTGCAATGGAAAAACGGAGTATATTCCACGGAGGGGGTGACCGGGGGCCACCCACGTAAGACCCATTGTAGGACGGTGGATAACAACGGGTCATGTTGGGACTCATCGGCAATTACGGAGGCGGATAAGGCTAAGGGCTGATCTGTGATGGCTAATACTGAGGATGCCAGAGCCGGGTCCTCGAGCAACCGCGGTGAGGGACAACGGCTAAGGGCGTCTGCATGGGCAATGTTGCGACCCGGCCAGTACATCAGGCGATAAGAGTAATTGGCTAAAAATACAATCCATCGGGACATCCTTGGAGATAAAATAAGGGGGCTCTGGTGGTCACCTGACAAAAGGCCGAGAAGAGGATGGTGATCAGTTACAATGTCAAATGGGCGGCCATAAAGGTAGTCATGAAAATGCCGGACTCCAGCTATTATGGCCAGGGCTTCCCTATCAATGTGGCCAAAATTCCTCTCGGCTTTGGCCAGAGTCCTCAAAAAGAAGGCCAGTGGTACTTCGGACCCATTTGGAAGCTTGTGGCTTAGTACAGCCCCCACCCCGTAAGGAGACGTGTCACAGGTCAAAATCAACGGCAAGTATGGGGAATACTGCGCTAGAACTGTGTTAGAAGTGAGAACTTCCTTGACAGCTGCAAAAGCATCTGCCTCCCGGGGTCCCCAATCCCATTTCCTATTTTTGTCAAGCAGTCGGTGTAGGGGCTTGGCCAAAGACGCTTTGTGGGGGATGAAAACTGCATAAAAGTTCAATAACCCCAGGAAAGCCTGAAGCTCAGCCTTGGACCTTGGGGTTGGAGCTTCCCAAATGGCCTTGGTCTTCTCGGGAGTGGGATGGATTCCCTTCCTATCTATGATGAACCCCAAAAATTCCACCTGTGGCACACCGAACATACATTTGTATGCTTTGATTTTAAGTCCGGCCTCTTTAAATTTAGAGAGGACTAACTTGACCCTTTTAAGGAGGTCAGCCTCGGACTGGGTGGAGACTAAAACATTGTCGAAATATGGAACCGTGCCCGGGATTCTATATAGCAATCGTTCCATAAGTGCTTGAAAGATTCCCGGGGCCGTGGACACCCCAAACTGCAAACGTTTACACCTAAACACTCCCCTGTGAGTCGTAATCGCCTGTGCATCAGCTGCCAGAGGGTCCACAGGGAGCTGCAGGTATGCCTGGGAGAGATCAAGTTTCGCAAATATGGTACCCTCCCCCAACGAGTGCAACAGGTGTTGCACGACCGGCACTGGGTAGGAATGGTGGACTAGTGCCTTGTTGATAGTGCACTTATAATCTCCACAAATCCGTATTCCACCCCCCGCCATCACAGCCACCACTATGGGGGTCTCCCAGGTGGCCTGGTCAATGGGCTCCAGAATGCCCTGGGCCACAAGGCGGTCCAACTCAGCATCCACCTTAGGGCGTAAAGCTAAAGGAACCCTGCGAGGCTTGATTCTAACCGGAGGAACCATTGGATCTAGCCCAAAGGAAATAGGGGACCCCTTGTAGCACCCCAAAGTGCTATCAAACACATCCGGATATTGTGATGCCAACTCTGAGAATGCTTTCCCCCCAGACACAAAATTAACCCCAGAAACCAATAAACCCAAAGATCCAAACCAGTCCAGGCCCAACAAGTTAGTAAAAGGTCCATCAACGATAATAAGCGACAAACGACCAGAGAACTGTTTGAAACGGACAAGGAAGTGGCCCTGCCCCACAACCGGAATCAGGGATCCCTGGTAATCCTGAAGATTCAGTGGGCATGCAGAAAGAGATCGTCTGGACAGGCGTGGAAAACACCGCTTGATGGTCGCCCAAGGCACCAACGAATGGGCTGAGCCGGTGTCTACCTGCATTGAGCATGGGGCTCGCCCAAGGGTGACGGAAATGCAGATCTTCTCACTAGAAGGGCTGGTAGCGGCAATTTTGATAGAAGCTCCGGATGGACGATCGTGGCCGGATGAAGAAACTGCGGAATAAACGGCATTACAATCGTACCGCCAATAATTAGGGTCCCTCGGTGGAGCACGGGAACCTCCTGGGAACTGATCCTTGTTGGAAGTGGATGATGCGGAGTAAGGACGGCGAATCCTGCACACCCGGGCGATATGCCCCCGGCTTCCACAATGGCGGCACGTCACATCCGTGAAAGGACAGGCGGCCCGGAAGTGATCGCCGCCGCAGCCCCAACACGGAGATGGAGGCGGGCGGGGCTGGCTAGGAGGAGCTTTTCGGGGCCTAGAGGTAGTCAGGCAACAAACCTCCTCCTCCTGAGCTAAGGCAGATTCGAGGTCTTGCGGCAGCTGAGTGAGTTGCTTAGCCGGGGCCGATGAGGTAGCGTTCACAACCACATCCATTGCAGCTAAGGATTGGATGGACATCTCAAAAGCCCTCGCTTCAGAGAGGGCAACTTTAAAAGATAAATCCTGGATGGCGAGGAGACGGCGCTTCAGGTGCCCGTCTTTCACGCCAAAGACCAAGCGATCCAGTAGATAGTCCTCTAAATCCACAAATTCGCAGTAAAGGGCAGCACGCCGGAGGGCAGCCACAAAATCATTTATAGACTCGTCGTCAAGTTGGTTTCGATGAAAAAATTTGTAACGGAGAGCGCAACGGGAGGGGACGGGGGCGTAATGGTCTTGTAAAGTCGAGAGAAACTCGTCCCCGAGCAGTCTCAAACATTTCGGTACCGCAAAAACTCAGAAAATAAGCCCTTTTACGATCCCCCGCTATTTCGGTATACCCATTGGAGATAAGAAAGCAATCGAACCTGGCCACGTAGGAGTCCCAAGTTTCCGCTTGAGGGTCGAAAGGAGCGAACGTAAGCTGAGTGGACATTGCGCTTACGATTTAAATCTGTCTCTAGGCAAAGGAAAGCGGCGTGGGTAACACAATCCTTCATCGCCAATATTAAGTCGGAGCTGGAGCGGATAACAGGAAGATGTTTATTAGTCGGAGTACAGATTACAACAACCTACAGAACAAGGTAACTGACAGGATATATATACCCGGCACCAACACTTATGAGGCCAATAGGAGACTCGCGTTTCTCCCGCCTCCCAGAGGCAACCAATAATATGACAAGGTCTTTATTGCTAGGCAAGTACACTACAAAGTCCATACACAGAGTTTCCCATTCATGGCAGTGTTCCATATTTAGGATCCAATCAAGAGGTGGATGTATTGTGAATGTCAACATCCAGCTTGAGAATCCAAATAAAAGTCCAAGATCATTATGTTTTCAAAATTTATTGAATACACAGCATGCAGTGGTGGGCTACCAAACTTTTTACTACCACACTGTGGGCGTGGCTTATGCATTTTGTTTCAACATCTTTCAGTGCAAATTGGGTGCTCTGGGGTGGAGTTCCAAATTTTGCTACCAGAACTGCATTCCTGACTGTTCCTGTAGGAGCCCATCACTGACAGCATGGTAATATCAAAGCAAAGCTAACTCTGAGGTTCCCAAACCCCAGTCCATAGAATAAAGCAATGATTTTCCAAGCCAAACCCTCAGCCTCTCATCTAGTCTATGTAAAGGAGTTCTCATAGTTATGGGAACCATCTGCTTCAAATCCACACCTGTTGTGATGTCCTTGAACAGATTCCAGGTTCCCACGGCCTTCAGTAGAATTGTAGAAGTTGCGTTTCTCCATCTAAACAAGTGATGGCGAACCTCAGGTGCCGAAAAAGGTCTGTGCACATGCTATCTTGCATGCATGAGTGCCCACACCCATAAATCAATGCATGGGGAGGACAAAAACAGCTTCCCTTGCCCACCAGAAGCCCTTTGGAGGCCAGAAATGGCCTGTTTCCCAACTCCTGGTGAGCCCAGTAGACTCATGTTTTGCCTTCTTCAGGCTCCAAAGGCTCCCCTGGATCCAGGGGAGAGTAAAAACACCCTGCCCCATTCCCCCAGAGATTCTCTGGAAGCCAAAGACGCCCTCAGAGAGCCTCTGTGTGAGTCAAAAATCAGCTGGCCAGCACACACATGCATGTTGGAGCTGAGCTAGGGCAATGGCTTACGTGCCAGCAGATATGGCTCCACATGCCACCTGTGGCACCCATGCCATAGGTTTGCCATTACTGATCTAAACTATTTAGAAGTTTCATGTATCCATATAACATTCAAAAGCAACACCTCCCCCCTCTCTTAGTCTAAGGGCAAGTTGAAATGAAAAGGCATGTAGCTGTCAAAGTTTCATCCTTGACAGTGTTAAGAGTGTTCAAATCTGCAACTATTATATTTCTCGAATTCTCCATAAACTTTTGGTAATTTAGAGGTAATAATGCATTTAGATAAAATTCAAAGACCTGTAAAGACAATAGCATGCCTGTGGCAAATAAAAAAATGTTCTTCCAATAATGATAGGCATCTTGAGTGTAATCTTAAATCATTTGGAGTACCACATGAACATCATCAACATTGACAAAATCCCTATCACTCAATTGCAAAAGGCAGTTTTATTTGGAACAGCTTATATCACTGGTTCCCAACATGGGGGCCATGCCTCATAGGGGGGCAATTTGATTATTAATGGGAGCAATTGGAACCTTGTTTAAACCAAGTTATTGGCCTTTTGGGCTTGCTATGCATCAGTAAGAGTTACATTTTGAATAATAAGAATTATATGTCGGGGGGGCATCAGGATTTTAGAGATGCTTAGGTGGGCATTGTTGTGGTTAGCTCTGGCCCTGCTCCTGCCCCAAGGACTGTGCATGTGGGGGAGACATCCACATGCTGCAGGCCTGTTTTGCCCCCGATGGAATCTGCTGATGAAGGCTCCTCTGACCAAGAAGACATGAGTGACAGGGAGGAGGAGAGTGTGGCAGACAGAAGGAGATCAATTATCTAGCTCCTCCTTGGATTCAGAACAAGAGTTAATGATACAGCCACGCATGAGGAGAGCGATGCATAGACAACAACAACTGAGAGATTATTATCAAAGAAAATGAGGCCACCTGTGGTTGGGTGGGGCTATGGTAATTAGTGAGGCTGCTATAAATAGCAGCCTGTGGGTTTGGCCATTGTGGAGGATTATCTGATCGTTGTGTTTCGTGACTGCTTTACTGACTTTGACTTTTTGTGTGCTGATTTTTCCCCGCTTTGAAACTAAACCAGAGCAAAGTGTGTGTCACTTTGTGAAAGAATAAGGACTGTGAATTGCCTCACAGCTGCAAGCTAAGTATCACAGAACTGATAAGGGACTTGTACAAATTACCAATTTGTTTGGAGACGAATGCTCTTTGCTATACCAAAAGAGGGCTTGGTTTAAGTGAATTTTCATTATAAAGAACATTGTTTTGAATTTTCAAACGTGTGTGTGTCTGACATTTGTACCTGTGAATTTTTGGGAGGATTCTACCAGAGAGCCCGACAGAACAGGCATGGCCAAAAAAGGGTTAGGAACTTACCTGCCTTACATCCTACAACAACACCATCAAAGATCTGGTTCTTTTACGAGGTTCTTGGGAAGGACTGGACACAAATGTCAAATCCGGTCTAAACATCTGACTATGAACCAATCATAATGCAGATAACTATAACAAATGCTGAATGGCTTCAGATTAAAGCTACCTGAATACGTTGAATTATACATAAACGTGTGTTTGACCCTCCATGTGTTAGGCTATTGGTGGTGTTCTGTTTGCCATATTACATATGTTTTTAATAGGTCAATTGCTCTAATACATCTCCTGGTGGGTTTTTTTTTTTTGGAATTGACCTGCTTCACCAGCTGTCTCTACTGCTGCTATTAGAAGCTTCATTTCTATTTGTCATTGCCAATTTCCCCTTTGCTCATGATTGTTTTGCATGTTGGGGAAACCAGATGGTGCACCATCTTGAAGAAACCACCCTGCATGTCAGCAAATTAATGGGGAAGGGTGGTGGTGGAAAGAGCTCAATTGCCACAGAAGCGGCTTGCAGTTTCACAAGACTCTTCTTGCTGAAGACACAGTCATAAATCATTATTCAGAGTGACATTAATGAATTGGTCTATGCCCAGGATTTACTGAGTTGCGGAGAAATTACTAAGGTATTATGTTCAAGGCAGGCATTTTTGTATGTTACAGCCAGTTCTCTCCAGGTTTCCTGCCCTTCATTTTCAAATTGTACATGCAGTGGGGTTTAATAGATGTCCAATTCAAGTGGACAAAAAGGCTCTGTCCCTTGTCCCTTCTTCTTCATAATATTTGGTGTGGCTGCCTCTTCCAGAATTAAATTAATACTTAGCCAAGTGTTTGTGTGATGCCTTTAAAAGTTATATACCAGAAGAGGCACACTTGAAGAGCTACCAGCTGAACTCCACTGTATTTTCTGAGAACAAAACACAACCAAAAAACCCCAATAGCCTACATCGATGATGGTGAACCTTTTTTTCATTGGATGCTGAAAGAGCATGGGTGTGCACTATCATGCATGCACAAGTGCCCACACCCATAATACAAAGCCTGGGGAGGGTGAAATCAGCTTCTCCCTCCCCCTGGAGGCCAGAAATGGCCTGTTTCCCACATTCTGATGGGCACAGTAGGTTCGTGTTTTGCCCTCCCCAGGCTCCAAAGGCTTCCCTGGAGCCAGGGGAGGGTAAAAATCCCCCCCCCCCCCCCCCAGAGACTCTCTGGGAACCAGAGCCTCCGTGTGAGCCAAAAATCAGCTGGCCAGCACACACGTGTATGGTGGAGCTGACCTAGGGCAACAGCTCACATGCCAGCAGATATGGCTCTACATGCTACCTGTGGCACCTGTGACATTATTCAGAGTGACATTAGGTTCGCCATCACTGGCCTAGATGATGTCTTTGCATGCAATTATAAGATTTTTTCCTGGTGCTCTCAAGCCCTTTTCTTTTTTGCTTTACCACAGTATACCAGGAATCACAATTCTTTCAGAATTATAGCTATTTTCCTCTGGAACAAATGACTAATAGCATTTGTGCTTTCATATCTACATGGAGAGAATCTGTCTATACATTCAGTTTAATGCCCTACATGGCATTGGACCAGAATACTTACAGAACCACCTTCTACCGCACGAATCCCAGCGGCCGATAAGGTCCCACAGAGTTGGCCTTCTCCAGGTCCCATTGACTAAACAATGTCGTTTGGCGGGCTCCAGGGGAAGAGCCTTCTCTGTGGCGGCCCCAGCCCTCTGGAATCAACTTCCCCCAGAGATTAGAACGGCCCCCACCCTCCTTGTCTTTCACAAGTTACTTAAGACCCACCTATATCGCCAGGTATGGGGGAACTAAGACATCTCCCCCAGGCTTATTATATTTCATGTTTGATGTGTATGTGCTGTATGGTTTTTAATTGTTGAGGTTTTTATATATTTTATTATTAGATTTGTTCCATTGTTTATACTGTTTTTATCTTCGGAGAGGGGTGGCATACAAATCTAAAAAATTGAATTGAATTGAATTAAAACTTCCCTCCGGAGAGTGACTTTCAACTACTGGCCCCATGGCTAAAATTCTGGAACATTCTTGCTTCTTTCTCACCTTTGCTTTTTCAAGCCACTGCTCTCTAAATACTTCAGATGATTTGAAAGCTTTCAACTGCTCATTGCTATTTTGTAGTTTTGTAGTAATCCAATTGCTAGTGGATTGGCTCCAATCAGATTCAAATCACTGATTGTTTATTTGACTAATGCAACTAATTCAAATATGATTCAGTTTGAAGCTTTGGTTTCAGCTGTGGTTTGAGCTGATTCAATTCGATTTTCTAAATCTGGAGGAAAAGGCTTTTGCACATGAGCAAGGATTGCGCATAATGATTTGCTTCAATTCAGAACATTGATTCAGTTCAGAAAATCAATCAAACTGCCTCCAAAGCAAGCCTTTAAAGTGGGACTGCTCAAACTAGGACTTGAACAGTTACCTCACCAGCACTGGAAATCCTCCACCAAGTAGACCACTAGAGAAAAGGAGGGCCAGATAGGACATGATAGCAGTCTACAGGTATACGAGGAGTTGCCACAGAGAGGAAGGGATCACTTTATTCTCCAGGGCACCGGAGGGCTGGATGAGGAACAACGGCTGGAAGCTGACCAAGGAGAGATTCAACCTGGAAATAAGGAAGAACTTCCTGATGGTCAGAATGATCAACCAGTGGACGTTGTGAACTCTAATACTCTGGACATTTTTAAGAGGAAATTGGACTGCCATTTAGCTGGGATGCTATAGGGTTCCTGCTTAGGCAGGGGGTTGGACTTGATGACCCGCATGGTCCCTCCCAACTCTAACAATAAAAAATAAAAAAAAAATAAAAAAAATTAAAAAAAATAAGTAAATAAGTAAGTAAGCAAGCAAGCAAGTAAATAAATAAATAAATAAATAAATGAATGAATAAATAAATAAATAAATAATATACAGTATATTTTCATGTATGTATATAAACACTCAGAGACACAAAGCCAAACTCAACAAATATTCTAATTAGGCAAGATAAATCACAGTCACTTCTCTCCTCCATTTCATGTTTCACATTGCAGACACTGCATATTCCCAATCATCAATATGGCTTCCTATGCACACTTTTTTTTATGAGTGAGCCACAATGAGCTGCAAGAAAATTGATAAAGAAACTTAGAATGCAACGTTCAGCTCCAGTGCAGGTGTGTCTCCAATTCCTTGAAATGGGACTTTCTCTGGAATAAGCATTTATAACCATTACATTTGCAAGAATAGGCAGGAGGAAGATGGATGTTAAGTGGCTTCACTCAGGCATCCATAATGGAAAAAAACCCAGCCATCAAACATCCTTTTCCAGAAATATATCGTTCTACGTTTGTTTGTTTGTTTGTTTGTTTGTTTGTTTGTTTGTTTGTTTGTTTGTTTGTTTGTTTGTTTGTTTGTTTATTTGTTTATTTATTTATTTATTTATTTAGGCTTATAAATATTTATGTAATGTGAACATTTTTCTCCTCATGGATCACTGGCTACAAATTTGCAGACTGTACAGTAAAAGGTGAAAAAAAAAATTCAAACAAATTCAAGTGCTACTGGATTTCTTCTGGTTACAGTGCAAGCTTTGAGAAATTAAAATTAAATTTGTTGGATTTCACATTGCAAACATTTCCTCATCTAGACCTTATAAATTTCTAGATAGAGCTTTCAAACAAATATATTGACATTTCCAGTTGCCCACTGGAATACCTTATTTTTGCAACAGCATACCTCTGTAAGAAAAGCTCTTTACGTGCAGCAACAAATTGCATGAAGAAATAGAGTAGTTATAGAGAAGACCTCTGCTTAGAATTGAAGTCAGTTGCTCTAAATACTGAACTTTATCCAAAAATAAGCAATCACATTTCAGTCATTAAACATTGACTTGTGAATTTTTTTTAATGTTGATTTTGTTTTTATTTACAATAAAGAGTTTTCTTTTGATTTTATTACTAATTTGCTATCAGTAGTGATTCTTTTGATCAGAGGTTCTGGAACAACAACAACAACAACAACAACAACAATGTGGTGGTGGTGGTGGTGGTGGTGGTGGTGACAACCACCCATATCAACCATCAATCAGTTCCAGTTAATAATATTTATCATACATCTTTAAATGTTCAGTTGACTAAGTTTCATGTTTGATGAATAAGGTAGATAGATAGATAGATGATAGATAGATAGATAGATAGATAGATAGATAGATAGATAGATAGATAGATAGATAGATGTTACATGGTCTAGGTTGGTTTAAATTTGATTTTGCACTGAGGGCATCATCAAATGCAACAGTCTAACCAGCTACATATAACTCTGTAATTTTATCACCAATTAATTCAAAATATTATGAGCATAGCTAATTTAA
This sequence comes from Erythrolamprus reginae, assembly GCF_031021105.1. NCBI lineage: Eukaryota > Metazoa > Chordata > Lepidosauria > Squamata > Dipsadidae > Erythrolamprus > Erythrolamprus reginae. The sequence goes on from NC_091951.1 coordinate 284,091,302, forward strand.
AATAGAAAGATAAGAGAAATAGAAAGAAAACATGAAATAGGAACATGTCCATGATTTAGTTATTTTACTTATGAGAGCCCAGAGGAACTTAGTAGAAAGATATCCCAGGAATTTTGCAGATTGATTCAATTTAATTAATAAAATAAAATAAAAAAGGGGTGTGTGAGAATCTATCTGCAGATTGATTCAAGCTCAAACTGCAATGATAACTTGAAATATGACTGTATATAGAACTTGGGAAATGGTTGTAGCAGCACACAAAAAAGTAGGTGGATTCTTAGAATAGATGAATCTACATGTTGAATTCCAAGTTAAACACTGGGGCAAGTCCACATGAATTTGCTATCAATACTGTTCATGTCTGCTGCAAGAGACTTAGTCCTAAATAAAGAGATGATTAAATTTTACTATCCAGTATCTAGCAAACCAACGATCTTCCCTATAGAACACACAAATACATTGTCTGTCTCTGCAAAATATTTATTTCAGGCAGGAAGTTATGGTGGTGATCAGCAATCCAACAGCTGTCTCCTACAGATTCCTTGTATTAATAATAAGGATCTGTTAGACCTGAAGTGGATAGAAGTTGCCACTAAATAAATATTGTTGGAATGAAAAACAAAATGAAAGTGCAACATGAACCACAGGATTCTGTTACAAATGGGGATAGGAGTGTTGGAGAGCGGCTAATGGTGAGAAGATTAATAGTATCAGAGGGCAAGTATTAGAGACACCTTCCTGACATTGGTCTTTAAACAGAAACTCCTGATAGAATTTAAAACATCTATTCTATTGACAAAATTGCAGCAGGAAAACAATCCATACAGGCAGGTATATTCTCTCCTGAGGCCATCCGATCTCATTCCTTTCAGCCAGAAATCAATAATTATTATGCCAGGTTCACCTTCAAGGTGAATGGAAAACTGGATAATGTTGAATGTTAATTATGGCCATACATAGCACGGATTTGCATAGCCACTGCTGATTGGCTAATCTGGGAGAAATAAACTGCTGTCAGTGGCCAGCTTGATTACAGGCAAGCCCTTAAAAGTGGTTTCCCTGCAGCCAGCCAGCAATTCGTATTGCAATCCAGTTAGAAGAAATAAAATTGATGAACTGTTCCTGCATCTCGCTTCTTCTTTCCCGCATAAATCTAACACTGGATATTTGAGTCACATGACATGCATATTGTTAAAAAATCAGTGGGGATATGACAAGGATCAGGAGTGTCCAATCTTTGCAACTTTAAGTCTTGTGGACTTGTGGCTGGCTGGGGGATTCTGGGGGAGTTGAAGTCCATAAACCTTAAGTTGTGAAGGCTAGACACTCACTGAAGATAGTGAGATAAATGTCTAGCTCATTCCTTTCATCTACATCATTAAAAACCAATGCAACAAAAATAGATGTTAATTAAATTATGGTCTGTTATATTGGTTGAAAAATTGTCTGTTTTCAACTCATTGGAAGATTCATACCACATAAGAGAAATATGATTTTAAAGGACATTGAAACTCTGGAGAAGATGCAAAAAAGAGCAACCAAAATAATTAGGGGACTAGAAAGCAAGACTTGAGAGATTGCTCGAACTGGGTATGGATAGCCTTGAGAAAAGAAGGGCCAGGGGGGACATGATAACAGTTTGTTTGTTTGTTTGTTTGTTTGTTTGTTTGTTTGTTTATCTATCTATCTATCTATCTATCTATCTATTTATTTATTTATTTATTTATTTATTTATTTGATTTGTATGCCGCCCCTCTCCAGAGACTCGGGGCGGCTAACAGCGACAATAAAACAGTGTACAATAGTAATTTGGTATTGATGATTAAAAATCAATTAATATAAAAACCAAACATGCATACATACATACCATGCATAGAATTGTAAAGACCTAGGGGGAAAGAGGATCTCAATTCCCCCATGCCTGGCGGCAGAGGTGGGTTTTAAGTTGTTTACGAAAGGCAAGGAGGGTGGGGGCAGTTCTAATCTCTGGGGGGAGTTGGTTCCAGAGGGCTGGGGCTGCCACAGAGAAGGCTCTTCCCCTGGGTCCCGCCAGGCGACATTGCTTAGTTGACGGGACCCGGAGAAGATCCACTCTGTGGGACCTAACTGGTCGCTGGGATTCATGCAGCAGAAGGCGGTCCCTGAGGTAATCTGGTCCGGTGCCAGGTACTTGAGGGGTTGCCACAGAGAGGAGGGGGCCACACTATTCTCCAGGGCACCAATGGGCCAGACGAGGAACAAAGGTTGGAAGGTGACCAAGGAGAGATTCAACCTGGAAATAAGGAAGAACTTCCTGACTGTCAGAGCGATCAATCAGTGGAACGGCCTGCCAGCGGAGGTTGTGAACTCCCCAACTCTGGACACTTTCAAGAGGAAATTTCACTGTCATTTGGCTGGAGTGCTGTAGGATTTCCTGCCTAGGCAGGAGGTTGGACTTGATGACCTGCAAGGTCCCTTTCAACTCTAATAATAAATAAAAAATAAATAAAGCTCATTTCATGGCTTTAGAAAGTATTTCATAGCTATTTTTAATTTAAATCTTCACATATATTTTAACTGTTTTCATTTCTTTGTCTTAAGGTCTGTGTTCTCCCTTTTAATTAAAATAAAATTCACTTAGCAAGGTAATTTATATTTTCAGAATACAATTACTGTATAAGTTATAGTTCCAATTTTACAGTATTACTTTAAAAGTACCATCAAAACAAATTTAACTTATGACTGGTCTTAAAACATGTATAAATTTAGATTTTAAGAGATGTAGCAGAAATTTTTAGAAGTCCAGATTTAATTAAATAATATTGAGCAACTTAAACCACAAAATTTTGTGGCAAAGAATCTATTTATACATCAGGAGTAAAGTGAATAAGGAAGGGTGATTTTTAAAGAAAAAAATCATTTATTCCTATATGGATGTATTATTATTATTATTATTATTGTTGTTGTTGTTGTTGTTGTTATTATTATTATTATTATTATTATTATTATTATTAATTAGATTTGTATGCTGCCCCTCTCTGCATACTCGGTGTGGCTCACAACAACAATAAAACAATGTACAACAAATCTAATAATTTAAGAATCACTAAAAAACCCTTTTTAAAAAGCAAACATACACACAAACATACCATGCATAAACTGTATAGGACCAGGGGAGGTGTCTCAATTCCCCCATGCTTGACGGCAGAGGTGGGTTTTAAGGAGTTTACGAAAGGCAAGGAGGGTGGGTGCAGTTCTAATCTCCGGGGGGAGCTGGTTCCAGAGAGTCAGGGCTGCCACAGAGAAGGCTCTTCCCCTGGGTCCCACCAAACGACATTGTTTAGTTGACAGGACCTGGAGAAGGCCAACTCTGTGGGACCCAACCAGTCACTGGGATTCGTGCAGCAGAAGGCGATCCCAGAGATATTCTGGTCCAATGCCATGAAGAGCTTTATAGGTCATAACCAGCACTTTGAATTGTGACCGGAAACTGATCAGCAACCAATGCAGACTGCGGAGTGTTGGTGTAACATGGGCATACCTAGGGAAGCCCATGATTGCTCTCGCAGCTGCATTCTGCACGATCTGGAGTTTCCGAACATTCTTCAGAGGTAGTCCCATGTAGAGAGCATTACAGTAGTCTAACCTCGAGGTGATGAGGGCATGAGTGACTGTGAGCAGTGAGTCCCGGTCCAGATAGGGCTGCAACTGTTGCACCAGGCGAATCTGAGCAAACACCCCCCTCGCCACAGCTGAAAGATGGTTCTCTAATGTGAGCTATGTATCGAGGAGGACGCCCAAGTTGTGGACCTTCTCCGAGGGGGTTAATAATCCCCCCCAGGGTAATGGATGGACAGATGGAATTGTCCTTGGGAGGCAAGACCCACAGCCACTCCGTCTTATCAGGGTTGAGTTTGAGTCTGTTGACACCCATCCAGACCCCAACAGCCTCCAGGCACCGGCACATCACTTCCACTGCTTCGTTGACTGGACATGGGGTGGAGATGTACAACTGGATTTCATCAGCATACTGATGATACCTCACCCCATGCCTCTGGATGATCTCACCCAGTGGTTTCATGTAGATATTGAATAGCAGGAGGGAGAGGACCGACCCCTGAGGCACCCCACAAGAGAGTAACCTAGAAGTCAACCTCTGACCCCCCACTAACACCAACTGCGACCGACCAGAGAGATAGGAGGAGAACCACTGAAGGACAGTGCCTCCCAGTCCCAACCCCTCCAGCTGGCGCAGAAGGATACCATCGTCGATGGTATCAAAAGCTGCTGAGAGGTCGAGAAGCACCAGGACAGAGGATAAACCCCTGTCCCGGGCCCGCCAGAGATCATCCCTCAGGAAAGGTTGAAATACCTGAAGGATAATTTGTGGGAAATGTGTCTTCAAAGGCACAGATTCTTCATAACCTTAAACACTAGTGACCAGAAGAAGCATAGCGTACAAAGCACTCTTTCTCTCAACTTCAGCAATGATAATATGTACTGTATGGACTTCAATCCCACAGAACTCTCCAGGCAGCATGACTCTAATGTTTATATTATTGAATATGCATTTATAAAACAGGAAAGGGGTTTTTTTTAAAATGTGTTTTTATTCAAAATTAAAATAACTCAAAAAATGAAAAGTATATACAGCTACAACAATACTGGTCTTCTGAAGTTACCAAGAGACGACCATGAGGCTATTCATAATTTACTGTAATACTTTATATTTTGAGTAGCTTGACAGTCATGGACCATTTTTGTTGCTCAATAACCTTGAGGTTTTATCCAGCTTTTTTAGAAAATTGTAACATGTAGGTCCATTCCCTCGTTCCAATTAAATTTAGCTTCAAAATTTACAATTAGAAGCAAATACAGGCATGCCTGTATTTATCTTGGTATTTGGTGGTATTGCAATTAAATATGTTGTTGGGCATTTTTCCCTTTTTCGTGTTATGTAATGTGGCAAGCAAGATTTTATTTTATATTTAAAAATAATAATACTCTGAATAAAAAGAGGAGATATTTTAATCATCAGAAGAAAGCCTTGGATTTTGATAAATGATGTTGCTTTAGGAATGTCTTTGCAGATGAGTATAGAAAATACTCTTCTAAAATATACATAATCAAGTTTCCAGCTAATGGAAAAATAGGAATATTTCTTTTGAACTTTGCTTTTGACTTATTGATATGCAATGCATCTAAAGATGAGGGAACATAAATGTAAGATAAGAAAGAGGAGGAGGAGGAGGAAGAGAAAGAAGAAGGAGAAGAAGAAGAATTATTAACAAGAAGGATTTTGGGCACGACAAACAACTGGACACCCATTCATTCCTTTATAGGGATTATACATCATGTATATTCTTCCAAAGTATGCATGTATATTGATTAGATCAGATAATTATAAAGTCAAATGTTATTTACGTCCTGTTTGCTGAGGAAGCAGACATTGGAAAGATAAAAGAACAAAATACTAATTGTAAAAGCTAGATATTGCATAAAGATTGGATGAACAATTTAACTAAAAGGTGAATTAACTGCCATCTGGACCTGAAAACCATAACAACAAACAATGAGCAATATAACATGCTTAATGCATAACTTAAATAATGCCAAGGCTTTTAAAAGACATTCTGGTTGAGAATTAGAAAAACATTCCAATTACCCCCTGTCCTTTGAGATGTTTACCTTCCTTGCTGTAATTAGCTTGATGTCACAATTGACTACTATGAAGACAAACTTGTCAAGATTCAGCCAAATGCAATCACAAAATAAATAATGACCATTATTTCCAATTGTCTCTTAAAGAGGACACTGGAATGTATACCAGGTAAGGAAAGTCACCATGGAGCAGCAAATTTAAAATGGTCCAGGCAGGACATATTTTTTTCCAATCTTTGCAGACTGGAACTAAAGGAATACCACATCTCCTACATTCTTGCCCTGAATAAAAATAAAGTAAACTAAGGAAATTATACTTACACCCACATATACACAGCATACTGCAGGGGGCGGTTTGTCAAGGTTCTCTGGATGACCAGATTTAGCCCTCCCCATGGAAAGACAGCTGTGATATATCTCATACTGTGCAACTTGGATGTTGGCTTCACCAACTATGGAGAAAGGGTATTGATCCTCACCTGATATGCCTCTTCTCGTAGGGTGGAGCAAACATACAATCCTGCTCAAAGTTGTTCTCGTCATCGCTAATGGTGAGACGTTATCACTGTGTTCTTCAGTTGTGTGTTTGGTTACCTTAAGGCTTACCTTAACTGGAATTGGGGGGCCCATATATTGAGTCTGTTCTTGGTCTTTGCCAAAGAGGGGTAATGGAAGTACAGGCAGAGATAAAATGCTAATAGGATCAGTCCTCACTGACTGACAGGACGGTGTCATCCCATACTTGAATATTGGCTCCATCCTATGAGAAGAGGTGTATCAGGTGAGGACCAACGTCCCATCTCCTACATTCTTGCACTGAATAAAAATAAAATAAAGTAAAATAAGTAAATTATATTTACACACAGATACACACACACAGATTTGAAAAAATGTGGTCAGTTAAAATGGAAAGCTATTCTCCTGATGAGGGGTTTCCAACCTTGGCAATTTTAAGACTTGTGGACTTCAACTCCCAGAATTCATCAGAGGAACTCTGAGAGTTGAAGTTCACAAGTCTTAAATCCAGATGCAGTGACTCAGAAAGTGATCAAATGATCTGAATCCACGAAGAAAGGATTTACAAATAGTATTAAGCAAAAGCCTTAGCAGAATAAAAATCCTGAGCAGATATTACAGTAGTATCTTGACTTTCAGGGAGGGTGATGCTGTTATGCTGCCTCTTTCTTCAAGTTACCTGATAAAGAAGTGACTTAGTCATCTTAGGAAATTCTAACCAGTGAGGGAAACATTTTTTTAAAAGTCTTAAGAACTTGCATCTCAAAGTGAAAAATTAATCATCATAGTAATTGGATAAATTGGTTCTTCCCCATTGATTTTAAATTGCCAGGAAGGATGTGGTTTGAAGATTCTAGCCTTTTATCAGATTTCTTTGGACCTCAAATGAATGTTTAAAGAGACCTGTGCAACTTGAGGAGAATATGCTATTTTTAGTTTGTGTGCATATTTATGTTCTAAACCCACTCTTTTAAAACTATAATGAATTGAATTCCATTTATTATGGCCAAAGTTCCCAAGATCAATATAATAACAATGAAATAAAACAGCATACATATTGAAACAAATCATTCATAAAAAACGTAATATCTATTTACTACTAAAACTCTTGTTTTCATTACCATTAACTGAGAGAAAAAGGGCAACCATTTTTGAATTAACAACTAAGATACTTGCAATGGGCTGATTCACAGAATGTGTCCAAAATCCAGGATTCATTATGCTCAAGCAAATAAAATGTAGGAAAGTTTGATTTGATTTGATTTGATTTGATTTGATTTGATTTGATTTGATTTGATTTGATTTGATTTGATTTGATTTGATTTGATTTGATTTGATTTGATTTGATTTGATTTGATTTGATTTGATTTGATTTGATTTGATTTGATTTGATTTGATTTGATTTGATTTGATTTGATTTGATTTGATTTGATTTGATTTGATTTGATTTGATTTGATTTGATTTGATTTGATTTGATTTGATTTGATTTGATTTGATTTGATTTGATTTGATTTGATTTGTATGCCGCCCCTCTCCGTGGACTCGGGGCGGCTAACAACAGTGACAAAAAACAGAATGTAAAAATCCAATACTACAACAGCTAAAAACTCTTGTTATAAAACCAATCATACATACAAACATACCATGCATAAATTGTAGAAGCCTAGGGGGAAGGATTATCTTAATTCCCCCATGCCTGACAGCAGAGGTGGGTTTTGAGGAGCTTACGAAAGGCAAGGAGGGTGGGGGCTACTCTGATCTCTGGGGGGAGTTGGTTCCAGAGGGTCGGGGCCGCCACAGAGAAGGCTCTTCCCCTGGGCCCCGCCAACCGACATTGTTTAGTTGACGGGACCCGGAGAAGGCCCACTCTGTGGGACGTAACTGGTCACTGGGATTCGTGCGGCAGAAGGCGGTCCCTGAGATAATCTGGCGCAGTGCCATGAAGGGCTTTATAGGTCATAACCAACACTTTGAATTGTGACCGGAAACTGATCGGCAACCAATGCAGACTGCGGAGTGTTGGTGTGACATGGGCATATTTAGGGAAGCCCATGATTGCTCTCGCAGCTGCATTCTGTATTGTTTCAGGCTGCTGTATGATTGAGCTGCTGCCACCATCGCATGGTGCTTTTGAATGGCATCTGATAAGTTTCCCAGCCATTCTCACAATCCCTTGCTCCCTCACCCACCCAACAACAAGGAATTGTCTCACAATGTGGCTTTTAAAGCAGGAACAACATTCAAGGTGGACGAATGGACTTTTATTGCTTTGCATGCCCTTATCTGGCACATGAAATATCTTTGTTCAAAGACTCAAAGCATATACATGATGCTCCCTCCTATGCGTCTTCATTGTAACCTTGCAAGGTTGGTTGTACTGAAAGTTTCCAGGTGGGCTACTGCAGTTACAGCCGAGGTAGAAACTGGATCTCTGTAGCATCAACCAAATAAGTTTCCACAAGTAGCCCTTACAATTTGTATGCCGCCCCGAGTCTGCGGAGAGAGGCGGCATACAAATCCAATAAATAAATAAATAAATAAAATAAATAAGGTCATGTGATCCTATTTTTAAATTACCCCTGACAGCAGGGATTCTAAACTGTTCTGAGATTAAAATGGCAATATACAACATTGTAAAAATAATAATAATTAAATTAATAGTGCCTAATAATTTAATTTAATAGAATTTAATTGAGATGCCATTTAAAAGCTGAGGGAATCGCATCTCCCAGATTTAACTGCATACTTTTTGTGCCTTTCAAAGAAATGTGATCCCATCACATGATCTTGTAAAGTAAAACAAAGCTTAAAACAAAAGTTTCATTTCAATTGTTTTTCAGGTTGCAGTCAATTATCTTGTATAAAGTTTATAGTTTATACAGGGCCATCTCAATTCTTTCACGATTATCTTGAGAAATCAATCTGGCTCTATATAAATAATTTCTTTTCTATCCAAGAATAGACCTGACATTCAGGACATTGTTTCTTGTTTAATAGTATAAAGGAAAAGAGAAATAAATGGAATGTGGCTTTTATGTCCACGCAAATTTACCCAACTCTTCAGAGCATATCAATAGTGCCTAGATAAATTTTGTAGACTGACAGATGTAAATTATGGTGCACATCTGCAATAGTGGTGAAAATATATGGTGTACATAGTTACAAATAGGTGCTGCTTTCATTAATTTTTTTGAAGTAGGCTTTTGTTTATCACTAACTTGTAGTTATTTATACCATGCCATCAATGGGACAAAGCTTTTCTTAAAATGGACAGGAGAAGATTGTAAACCTAGCTGTTCTTTTCATGTGTAACAGAACAATGAGATTTATAAATGTAAACAAAACCCCTCTAAATCAACAGCAATGACCTCAATTTACTTTTCAAAAATCTATTGAGTTACTGGGGAAAAATGATTCTTTGATTGATTAAGTATCAGCAGCAGAATTCTGTTCCCACTTGTACTTTGTTTAGAATTGAAGTTGCTTGAATAAATTGAGTTCAAAGAAATGAAGATTACAAATTCTGCTCAAATTAAAGTGAGCAAAATTGAGTCACAAAGATATCAGTCAGATGAATCATGCTTCTATTCTTACACGCTAAAAAAAAATATCACTAGGCTTCTCACTGCTTTCTTATTCTGTTGTGGAAACCGGTTTGTACCAACAGTGCTTTTCATATTTTGATATGAGCAGGCAAGCGTGTAGAGGTAACTAGTTGTATACAGAAAAAGGCATCTGTCATTTCTGTTTTTTAGCTGTATTTTTTTTCCACATGAGCTGCAATCCCAGAAACGGCTGCTGACTTCCCATATGCATATGGCATCAATGAAATATGACTGCATCAGACATTATTCCACATTGGCTTTTGTTTGTCTGTTGTTTGGCAGAGGAGGAAAGAACATATTTGTTAGAATAAAAAAGGGCTTTTTCATCTTTAACGGAGATCTCAATCTAGACCTTAAAAAAAAAAACTTTTTCCATGAGTAATGCCAGTCCCTCAGAAATTTAGTGCCCAATTAGAAAAAAATAGTTACCATAGGGCATCTGATTCCCCCCAATATTACTAAATGTCAACCCTGAATAAATGGCTACCATGCTGATATCTGTATTTACTTGCATGTCTAAAGAATAATGCTGTTCTATAGTAATTCCAATCTATAAGCAGGTGACAGGTGTGAATTTGGCTTTCTATCAGTGTGATAAACATCATGGGTAAGCTATACTCTAAATGCATGTATCATAAACTTGGTTACTGGGTGTTCCAGGAGAAAGACGTAGGCATACTATAAATTAGTTTCAACCAGTTCATTCAGCTATTGATATGTGTCTAGCACCCAACCACTTGAAAATGAAAAAAAAAATCTATTTTGCTTCTATCAGGGATCACTCTAGGCTTCCTTCTTTGACCTGAAGGTGACTTTTGACTGAAGGCTAGGAAGGAAGTTCACCTCATATAATGATCACTTGCTCCTCCCGTTGAAAATGAGGCTATAGGAAAACACCTTTATGTGCATCTATTTCTTACAGAGTGACAATCCAATAGACACAATATGAATTATGCTTTTTTTTTAAAGTTATTGATACAGCAACATTGGTTTACTCTTGTCTTCATTTGTGGAATATCATTGATAGATTTACCATATTAGTAATGGATCAACCTCCAGGATCTTCCTATATCACTGTTAGCCAATATCTATCTATCTATCTATCTATCTATCTATCTATCTATCTATCTATCTATCTATCTATCTATCTATTGGATTTCTATGCTGCCACTCTCCTCTCCAAGGACTCGGGGCGGCTCACAACATATAATGTACAGTATACAAAATCTTAAATACAATTAATTAATTAAAAATCTAACCCCCCACAAAAGAGCCTAAAAAACGATCATTCCATTCCAATGTAAGGGTGTGCTTGGTTTATCTGGATATGTAAGATAACCTTCAAGTTTCGGGTGACCCTGCTGAAAGTATGTACTTTGCCATTTATTCCCAAACGTTTATGCTCATTCCTTTGAGGAATCTACTTTTGGAGCTCAGACATAAAGAGGGATAGTTCTAATGAAGGTTTAAGATGACTATGACAATTTTAAAATGCCAGTTTAAAGAAAATGATATATGAACTGTTCCTGGATGACTGACAGCTGGCTGGTTTTTTAATAAAGAAAGTTAAATGTCACACTTTAAAGTTCAAACAAAATAAGGCATTGTGCTTAATCTCCAGTGATACAGTGTGACTGTGTCACAACTTTTTCTTCAAGAATAGGTAACTCAGCACCCATACAAGATTTTGGTATTTGAAACAAATATCTAATTGCAAGCATGCTTAGCTAAACATCTATTTTAAATGCATAATTATAGAGGAAATAATTATAGAGTCCCTCAGAGAAAACTCTAGCTGTGACTGTCAAAATAGGAAATAGATAGTTCCATTACATGCAGTTGCAATATTTAGAAGAAAACAAAAAGGAGACATAAAAATCAAAATAGTGAGCATAATATATACACACACGCTGCATGGCAATTGTGATGTTGAAAATTGAAATTAAACATCATTTGTGACTTTACTGTAAGAAATGACATAGATGAGGCATCTATTTATTGCATGTATACTGAAAATTAAATCAATAAATTGTTGGCGCAAATATTAACAATGGTACAATTATAGTGGTAATAAGCAAGGATGCAAAAGTGTCATTTTGCAAAAAAAAAAAAAATCACTTGTAATATTTACCTAAAATAAATAACACTGCAACACCAATTTTTTTCTCCAAATTTAGTATAGATGACAAGATCACCTGTAACTTTTTCCCCTAACACATTAGGGTCCAATTATAGATAGAACATAGAAAAAACAGTTAGTTTCAAAATGTTGGGGAACATAATTTTTGAAGTCTCTACTTAACTAATAAGAAATTAACAAAACAATTATTATCTATAGGTAAATGTATTTGAATAGCGCAAGTGGTCTTTCTTTGAAGGTCCTATTATCTTCTAAATGGAATGCAGTACTGCTTTCTAGATTGATTGATTATTTTAAATTAGATGAATGCATGAGAATACCACTATTGGGAATGTAAATTGGCATGTTTAAGAACCCAATGGAAATGATAATATTTATTTTAAACAGTTTCTATTCAATTATATATGACAACTTTAAGGAAACAGAAGTCCTGATGCTCATAAATGGTTGGGATTAGAGTGCGATTGTATTGTCATCTTGTCTGGCCAATTCTCAGATCTCTAACACCTCGTCCATGTTCTGTCGAGCTCTCTGGTAGAATCCTCCCAAAAATGCACAGATACAATTTCAGACACACACACGTTTGAAAATTCAAAACAATGTTCTTTATACCGAAAATGCAAATAAACAGAGCACTCTTTTTGTATAGCAAACAGCACTTGTCTCCAAACAAATTGGTAATTTGTACAAGTCCCTTATTAGTTCTGTGATACTTAGCTTGCAGCTGTGAGGCAATTCACAGTCCTTTTTCTTTCACAAAATGAAACACACTTTGCTCTGGATTAGTTTCAAAGCGGGGGAAAATCAGCACACAAAGATCAAAGTCAGCAAAGCAGTCACGAAAGACAACAATCAGATAATCCTCCACAATGGCCAAACCCACAGGCTGCTATTTATAGCAGCCTCACTAATTACCACAGCCCCACCCAACCACAGGTGGCCTCATTTTCTTTGATAATAATCTCTCAGTTGTTGTTGCCTATGCATCGCTGTCCACATGTATGGCTGTATCATTAACTCTTGTTCTGAATCCAAGGAGGAGCTAGAGAATTGAACTCCTTCTGAGCTGTCTGCCACACTCTCCTCCTCCCTGTCACTCATGTCTTCTTGGTCAGAGGAGCCTTCATCAGCAGATTCCACCGGGGGGGGGGGGGCAAAACAGGCCTGCAGCATGTGGATGTCTCCCCCACATCCACAGTCCTTGGGGCAGGAGCAGGGCCAGAGCTAACCACAACAGTCCATGACATGAATGCTACTGTTAAGGGAGGGGGGAAGGGAGAGAGAGAGAGAGAACAGGAACACTAGGAAGTTATTAGTTATCTTTGAATGACTGGATCCTGCATCAGCTTAAACATCTAAGAAAGGCCATGGCTGTGCACGGTACTTGGCTTGACACAGAGTTCTTCCCTGGATGTGGTAAAATCAGTTTGAGAAATATCTGGAGTTATTGTTGCTAAGAGGGAGATGGAAAGTTGAAATGAGCTAAGTAGTGGGTAGGAAGAAATGCTGGAATTAGGAAAATAGAAAATAGAAACAGAAGCTGGTTATTCAAGGCTTTTCCCTATGACATTAAACATCTGGATCAGAGGTTTTCAAACCTGGCAACTTTAATTCTTGTGGACTTCAACTTCTAGCTGCCTGGAGAACTCTGAGAGTTGAAGTCCACAATTTTTAAAGTTGCCAAGTTGGGGGACCCCTGATCTAGATGAAACTACTAGAGAATGAATTTAGGATGAGGTGTTATCAATAACCTGAGGACATCCAGCAGCACAGTTACCATAAGACCAAGTAGGAGATATGATGCAAGTTCTGAACTGGTGCTTGGAAGGCTGTGGAGAATAGGATGGGGCAAACAAGCTGATGTCTCAACAATCATGAAACAAAATATAGGACACCATATAGAACTTGATCAGATACAGAATGTCAGTGCCTAAGCAGAAAGCAGTCATTTTGAATATATAAATGATTGTTTGCTACAACAGTAATCAGCTTAATGGAAAAGTCATGCCAGAATGATCTCTTCATTTGCAGACTAATGATCAGCTTGATAAAATATGTTATGTTTGAATGAATAGGAAAACATTCTGTTGCAGCCTAGTGGCATCGCATCAAAGGTGTGCATAAACTGGTTAGGATGACAAGTGGTTAAAAAAAGCCAAATGCTTATTCTGTTATTTTAACCCTTTTAGTTTTCCCTTCTCAGCTGTTTCAAGAATACAAATACATCTGGGACTAAATCATGACAAGACTTCTAGTAATTATATAGCTAATAGAGAGGAAGCTCTCTGTTTACCATATGGATGATATGTGGGAATAACCTTGAAAGATGGGATAAATGGTCAGATAGGAGACAACAGGAGCCGCCCCGAGTCTACGGAGAGGGGCGGTATACAAATCTAATACATAATAATAAAATAATAATAACATAGCCAACAGTGGGCTGAGAAAGAAGCTCAGAATGGATCTCCCTAGGTTCTTGGGTTGTAAAGGAGAAAGTGTGATAATTTTGCAAATTGTGGACTTGCAAGTCTGTTAAATGTATTTGTCTAGTGTAAAGCAAGTAAAGTAAGGTTAGCTGATTATATTTCCTGTCCAGTCTACTTGATAATGCCGACAATTGCAGAGAGAAAGCCTTGTTGATCAGCTGTGGATATTTCCAAATAGTATTTGTCAGAATTGAGAGATGAAGCCATTTTACTGTCATTTGGGAATAATACACATATGCATTTATTGAATTGCATCAAGCACTTTTCTGTGGTTAGTGTGTTTTTAAAAGTTCCTAAACTAGTCTAAAAGTAGTTAGTTCATCAGCAGGCATTATATATAGCATATCCAGGCATATTCAGATGACTAATTTATTAGTAAGATATAAAGAATGTGTGAAATTGATAAATTTGAAGTGGGAGTTTAAGCTTTCTATTTAATTTCAATGTTTAAGACATATTAATTGTTTCTTTACTGTTACATGAGTGACCACATAGTCATTCCCAAATATATTTTTAATATCTATCTATCTATCTATCTATCTATCTATCTATCTATCTATCTATCCATCCATTATCTATTTAATAGCAAGTGAATTGAAGTGTTCTTTTGAAGACAGATGTCCTCTGTGATAAACTTACCACAGTGAATTTTGTGGAAACTTTACTCTGGACCTCAAGCATCTTGCAGTATGTGCCTCTCTATTCTTCCTCCATACTTTGGGTCATTGGTTTCCAAATGAGATGCAAAGGTTTCCATAGTCTGTGTTGATTTGGGGAGCCATGTCATCTGTTGGTATTCATCCACTGTGCTTCATTAAGTCCAGGGTCAATGTAGCCATCTACTGGGAGATTTTGGAGCCTTCCATGCTTCCATCTGCATACAAGCTTTATGGGGATAGTGACTTACATTTTCCAGCAGGACTTGTCATCTGTCCACACTGCCCAAAGCACCAAAACCTGCTTCAATGACCATGGGATTACTGTCCTTGATTGGCAGCAAACTTGCCAGCAAACATGAATCCCATAGAGAATCTATGGGGCAGTGCCAAGAGAAAGATGAGAGACATGACACAGAACAATGCAGAAGAGCTGAAGGCTGATATTGAAGCATCCTGGTCTTCCATAACACCTCAGCAGTGCCACAAGATGACTGCTTCCATGCTACACCACATTGAGGCAATAATTGCTGCGAAAGGGGTCCAAAACAAAGTACTGAATACGTATGCATGCTTATACTTTTCAGAGGTCTGATATTATTCTATGTGCAATCTTTTTTTATTGATTGCATATAATATTCTAAATTTCTGAGATGGGGGATTTGGGTTTTCATGGGTTGTACCCCATAATCATCACAATTATGACAAATCGCAGCTTGAACTATCTTGCCTTACATGGTATGAGTATCTTGATATATATTGAGTTTCACCTTTTAAATTACATTACTGAAATAAATGAATATTTGCACAATATTCTAATTTTTTTGAGTTTCACCTGTATATATCAGCAGTTCTAGGATATTATTGGTAATGTTTTATGACAACTTTTTAATCCAAGTCATCAAGGTAGTGCACAACACATCTTGAATAAAATACCAAAACCATTAAAAAAACAATAGCGATTCAAAACTTTAAACAATAAAATGAGTGTAATCTTTATAAAGGGTCTTAACTTTTTTGAAGCAAAAATAGTGAGTGTCAATTACCTCTTTGGAGGTAATAAATGCCAGAATTTAAGGAGTAATTTAGGAAAAATAAAATAAAATATTAAATGCCAACAAGGCGATTATTGTGAGTCATTATATTCTCAAAGGTTTCCCTTCTGTATATCACAAGAATGTTACACATAGCAATGAGATAAATAGATCCTTAAAAAGTCTGGACAGGTTAAAGCCAACTCTTTTAATTAAGCCTAAAAAACAAATGGCAATTCATGAAGACCTTCTAATATAATATAATAGTTACTAGCATAGTTTATATATTTTGTACCAAATAAAGTTTTCATGCATTCCAAATGAGAAATATCTTCCTTCTATTTATTATATTTTGGTACCAAGACTTTATTAAGATACTGGGTTTGTCAGCTGGAAAGGTTTGGGACCTGAGCTCCATGCAACAGTTCCAGGTCCTGTCTTTGCACCAGCTCCCACCAACCTAGAAGTTTGAAAGCATGCAAATGCAAGTAGGTAAATAGGTAACACTACAATGGGAAGGCAACAGTGCTCCATGACTGCATGCTGGCCACATGACCACATAAATGGCTTTGGACAACATTGGATCAATGACGTTGAAACAGAGGCGAGTGCCACCCCCTATAGATGGCAATGACTAGTGGAGGAAAGTCTGCAAAGACTCATTTACTTTTACCAAGACTTGAATAGTTACATACATTGTTTTTATTGATTATATTTTAAAAAAACTATTTTCTTTATTATTGTAATTATAATTATTGTGGCCTTCTGGTATTATTTTAAAATATCAAGGTAATTTAGTAGGCCATCATGATCTCTACAAATACATAGTTATAAACAATCTTATAAATAAAGAAATAAATCTTAGTTAACTCAACCATTATGTTTCAACAAGCTGTGAACCACCCATTAATAAATCAGACTAGGTAACAAAAAGGGCCCATTAAAGCAAGTAGTCCAAATACAGTTCTTAACAAGGTTTCCACCTGAGAAATCAGAGATTTTGAAAGATTATGATACCCTGGCAAACAATTGTCCTTTTAAGAAAAAAAAATTGAACTAGTCTCAGAACTGTCAGTACTTCTTACATATAACACTTCTACTTTGGATGTGATGCCAGTTTTTTTCAACCTTAAAGCTCATTTGTCAACTTAACACTGCTCAAGGCTGTTTCCTTAGAATTACATATAGGACAATCCAACTTGTCTATTGGACTTCAATTTGAAAATTGGCAAGTTACATATTACATACCATTCTCTCATTAGGCACATACTGTGAAAATGTTAAAGGCTATTGGCATATTGTAGCACCATAGTTCTCAACCTGTGGACTATGGATCCCTGAGGTCACAATGTCATCACAGGGGATCTATGAAGGCTTGAAGAAATGTAATGATTGGAAAATGATAGAAAAAATGTTAAAAGATATTGTACTACAAGAAATAGAAAAAACATCAGAATTTTATCTGTTAGGCATAACTAAGCGGAAATATAATAAAGATATTTTTTTTTGGTTGTTCATAATTT
This sequence comes from Erythrolamprus reginae, assembly GCF_031021105.1. NCBI lineage: Eukaryota > Metazoa > Chordata > Lepidosauria > Squamata > Dipsadidae > Erythrolamprus > Erythrolamprus reginae. The sequence goes on from NC_091951.1 coordinate 284,108,903, forward strand.
AACAGCGGCCAGGATAGTTTACGCACAAAATTGGAAGGGGGAAAATATCCCCCAAAAAGAAGATGTAATAAAGAAAATCTTAGATTGTGCAGAGATGGATATGATGACATGAAGGCTGAATGACCAAGAAGAATTGGAATTTTATACTATCTGGAATAAAGTTTATAAGTGGATAGATAAAACTAAAAATTAAAATTAAATGTTATGAGAAATGTATGAATATATTAAAATGACTTTATATATTTTTTTCTTTATTAACCTAATTTTATGTTACTTAAATGTTTGAACAAAATTCTTCTTTTCACCTAGATTAATATATTGACTTAGTGAATTAAGAACATATTCTTTTTCTGTATTAAAATTAACTTCTAAGACGAGAGGGTTAACTGTAACCCTTACTATGTGTTAAATGTTTGTACGTTTGTGTGTTATTTTTATGTGAAAATTAATAAAGTTTTATATAAAAAAGAAAAAAAGAAATGTAATGATTTAGATCTTAAGTTACGTCTTGGGGGTCCATGGCCACAAAAGATATTTAAAGGGGACCTGTGATGAGGAAAGGATTGAGATAAAGCATAGGGACATCTAGGATCTAGTTGACCAGCTATGCAATGCTCATTCCAATTGGGAACTTTCCAACAGTGGTTTTCCTAGCCTTGGAAAAAGTCAGCCTTGGAATTAAATACATAAACCATGACAAAACAAAACAATGCAACACAGAGCTAAACTGTTGAGTCCTTGGTGTTCTTTGAACTTGGTTGTTTATTTTCAAATATTTCATTACTTAATTAGGAAACATAATCAGAGTTATTGAGCGTGGAATTTCTTCCCTGCTTATATACAATAGTTTGCCCTGACAATTTTGGTGGGGGCATGATTTTTCTCCAGGATTAGGTTATTATTTTCTGCTTCATCTTTTGTCTAGTATTAATCCTTACTTCTCTGGGCATTTTCTGCTAGAGAGGATATGTTCTGGTCTTTTCCCTTCTTAATTTTCTTATTATCCCTTTTCTTAAATCTTACCCAAGTTGAAGTCACTGGAGAAAAGTTGGCTCTCCAGAAGCATGCATTCTGGAACAGTCAGATTTACCAAATGTTTTGATTATGACCAAGTCACAGGCAATATATGTGATGCCCAAGCAAAAATAGCTGTGATTTGTTAATTGTCTCTTATTTGTTCATACCAATAAAGAACAAATAAATATTTGGCAAACAGATATTAATCAGGGTTGAGTCAATGGTTCAGCAAGTAGATTAATTTCCCCGGAGATGGTTTTACAGAGTTTCTGAGGCTACAAATGTATATGCCAATCACATGCCAATTTGCTCTATCTGTCTCAGTGTCAGAGCTTAGTTACTACATTAACACAATAGAGAAAACGGGTTGACTTGTCCCAGAGGATTCCACTTTGCTGCTAATTTATAACATAACAGTTTAATCCAAGTTTGTGAAATTAAAAGTTACTGGAGACAATTGACATCAGCTGAGTAAAACACTGTTAAATAAAGTTTTCCCCAACCCAAATCTTGCTTAATATATTAGGAAAGGGAAATAACTGTTTCCTTTTTGCTTTGGGTAAAGAGACAGACACTACATTTTGTATGAAATGATGCCTGCCAATTAACAAAATTACCCCAATGTTAATTCAATAATTATGTGGTATATTATACCAGTAATTTAATGAGTTCAGCTTAATGAATTCTCATGGTAAATGTGTGGCTAATTTATGTGGAAAAGCAACTGCCACTGTGGCACACTAAATTCAACTATAACTTTGAAAAGATTGAAATATTGGGGCTGATTCTCAGTGATGCTGAGTTTCTTGTTGTTAGTTCAACAAGAAATGTTTCTCTGTTTATTTTGCATATGTATGCTTCCTAAACTAAAGAAGGTGGTTAGCAAAGGAAATACAAATTTGTAAAATTGAAGATTACTGTAGGATTTAGTTTATCTTTGAGGATTAAGGAGTTAATTGCTCAAAGCAGAGCACATACAGTCTCTTGAGAATTGGGGAAATCCTGGCCAGTCTTTTTAATTTTGGACCCTTGAGAGCTTATATTATAATAATTATTAAGACATGGGGCTGACAAGGCTGTAATCAAATTTCCTGCTTTCTACAAGATCTGATTTTGTAAATACAAAAGTCCAAAATAAGATTTTTTTTCAGTCGATTCTGAACAGAAAATACATAAAGAAAATAATAGGGAGGTTACTGGCTTTAACTATTTCTACAGAAATATGTATTTATGAACAGTTCAAATCTAATTTGAATTTTTGGCATGATAAACATGTAGAATTTAAAACTACTCAATTTTTAACCAAAAATTAAAATTAAAATTAAAATTAAAATTAAAATTAAAATTAAAATTAAAATTAAAATTAAAATTAAAATTAAAATTAAAATTAAAATTAAAATTAAAATTAAAATTAAAATTAAAATTAAAATTAAAATTAAAATTAAAATTAAAATTAAAATTAAAATTAAAATTAAAATTAAAATTAAAATTAAAATTAAAATTAAAATTAAAATTTTTAAATTAAAATTTTTAAATTAAAATTTTTAAATTAAAATTTTTAAATTAAAATTTTTAAATTAAAATTTTTAAATTAAAATTTTTAAATTAAAATTTTTAAATTAAAATTTTAAAATTAATTATATGCTTTTGTATCAAAGTGGAAATACCTGAACTACAGAATCTTTGGTCATTAAGATGCTTGTTTGCTTGTTTGTTTTTGTTTTTTTGCAGGTATTTCATTAACAAACAAGGTAACATGATCAGTGATATGGGGAGTGGGAGTTGCTCTCATTTTATATACTAATATATATTATGCTAGTATACTATACTAAGAACCTTATGTTATATTGCTTCTTCATTGCTTATTTGACACCTATGACAATCATTAAGTGTTGTATCACATGATTCTTGACAAATGTATATTTTATTTTATGTACGTTGAGAGCATATGCACCAAGACAAATTCCTTGTGTGTCCAATCACACTTGGCCAATAAAAATTCTATTCTATTCTATTCTATTAAGCCGGTGCAGAAGTTAGTGATAAATTAACCGCTTGACACACTATCTATAGAAAGTCTGTTGCTCATGGGAATTTAGGAGGAGTGATTTTCATGAAGGAACAGATGCAGCCACAAAGCATTCTTTCGAGTGATTCAAGGCCATCCTATGCCCATCCACCTGGGTGGAAGCAGAAGGAGGACTTGCCATGGTGGCACAATCTGAATGGGCTATATGACAAGTTTGTGGATTGGGGACAAGGGATGTGAACTTTCAGCTGGGTAGGAAACTCAGATTCAGGTTTCCCAGTGTAGGTGCCAAAATGGCTCCAGCAATAATTGAGGAGTAATTTGACTTGGGCTCTGATTTGGTTTGGATGCTACCTGGAACCTTGACATCTTGCAAGGCAAGGTGGGTTATAATTTACCTTGGTTTTCTTTATCACACACTGTATGGATGCATCATGTGGGAGCATTTGCAAACCACATACACCCATGTGCAGTGCAAACAAAATCTCCCAAAAAAAGTTGAAAACAAGATGGTGACTCATGCACAGTGCCGGAAAAAACTCAGTTTCTACACATGCTCAGAAAAAATACCACCACCCCCAAATTTAAAATAAAAATAGGGAAAAAAAGTGGGTAGTGCCCAATGACCAGGGTGATGTCACCAGCGGGTGTCTACCAGTTCAAACTGGGAGGAACCCATCTCTGTTACAAGTTATGTGTCTGTCCCCTGGCCAGTCAGGAGCCAGTTGATCCTTTAGAATTCAATAAAAATATTTATTGAATAAATAAATAATAAGAGCATTATTAAAAAAGAAAGATAAACCAATAATCTTTTGCTAGGAAGTCTATAAATGACAAATGTAATGGTATGAAGGAATGTCCTTGAGAGAAAGGGCCAGGATACAACCAAGAGAAGAATCAGATAAAAGACAGCCTTTTCTACAACATGATGTGGGTGGGTCAAGGGATTCAAAAAGACTAATAGGGATGAGGGGAGGAAGGGAGATTTGTACTTTCAGATTGTCCTGATCGTAACTTTACAGTAAAGCAGAATGAGTTCATCTGGTCATGTTTCTGTTCAGTCTATTTTCTAGCGCTAATAGCAATACATGCACTACTACACCTAGCAGTTATGTATCTTTCTCCAAGAAATGTGTCTATGCTAAAGTTCAAAATACCTAAAGGATTTTGCCACCTATTTTAATTTTCTTAACCCTGCTGTTCTGTTTAAAAAAAGTTACAAATCTTCTGTTCCCGGGTCACCCTGACCCGGACCGAAAACTCTTCATTTGCAGTGTTTATGTTTGGTCAATTTGAATACTTTTTTCACTTGGAAAGTAGTCTGAACATTTCTGCACACAATGATATGAAAATTGAACTGAAGAAATTAATCCTTATTGGTTTATTTTGCACATAAATATGCCTCCCCCCCCATTTTTGTGAAAATTTTAGGTTTATTGATAATTATGCCTGCAAAATACATTCTATTTTACTAAAGTTGGTGTGGGATTGGTAGCTTGAACATTTCTGAACATAATGATATGAAAATTGAACTGGAAAAATTGATGCATATTGGTTTATTTTGTTGATGAAATGCACGCCCCCCCATTTTTTAAAAATAGTCTTCACTTTATGGATAGTTTTGCTAGCAAAATACATTCTATTTTACTAAAGTTGGTATGGGATTGGTAGCTTGAACATTTCTGAACATAATGATATGAAAATTGAACTGGAAAAATTGATGCATATTGGTTTATTTTGCACATAAATGTATGCCTCCCCCCATGTTCAATTAAAGGACTGCAACCGATAACCATAGATGACTTAATAGCATACGAGACCAGTGCCAGGGATATTTTTAAGAAAGACAGATGAAATTTGGGAATAATCTAATGCTACATCTTGCCAAACATTTAGGAACCCATACAATTGGCCTTCTGCCAATGGTACTTTAAATACAGAATTGTCAATGACATAGGAGCTCAGACAATTCACCATTTGCTAAACATATTTTATTGGAAAAAATATTTCTGGTTTGCAGTCACTGCTTTAGATTAGGAACTTCATGCTGTCCTCTTCATCTTCATTGCTACAAGTAGGAATGCAAATAAAAGTTCAAAGGAGAGAGGGATTTATAGCAAAATGATGCAATCTGCAAAGCTTGCTAAGTAACTTAAGTATAAGTGTGGAAGAATTTGCAATGGAAACCTTATTAAATTATACACATATCCCACTGAGGACTAAATAATCCTTTTATATATATATATATATATATATATATATATATATATATATATATATATATATATACATACATAAATGTGTGTGTGTGTGTGTTCCAGTGTAACTCTGGAATGCTTTGTTTATTTGTTTATTAATAGAGTTGAAAGGGATCATTAGGTCATCGACTCCAACCCCCTGCCTGGGCAGGAAACCCTACAGCACCCCAGCCAAATGGAAGTCCAATCTCCTCTTGAAGGTGTCCAGAGTTGGGGAGTTCACCACCTCCCCTGGCAGGCAGTTCCATTGGTTGATTGCTCTGACCGTCAGGAAGTTCCTCATTATTTCCAGGTTGAATCTCTCCTTGGTCAGCTTCCAACCATTGTTCCTCGTCTGGCCCTCTGGTGCCCTGGGGAATAAAGAGACCCCCTCCTCACCGTGGCAACCCCTCAAGTATCTGTAAACTGCTATCATGTCCCCTCTAGACCTTCTTTTTTCTAGGCTGTCCATGCCCAGTTCTCTCAATCTCTCTTCGTAAGTCTTGGTTTCGAGTCCCCTAATCATTTTGGTTGCTCTTTTTTGCACCTTCTCCAGAGTTTCGATGTCTTTTTTGTAGTGAGGTGACCAAAATTGGATACAGTACTCCAGGTGGGGTCTGACCAGGGCATAGTAGAGTGGTATTAGTACTTCCCTGGTCTTGGAGCGTATTCCTCTGTGGATGCAGCTTAGGATTGAGTTGGCTTTTTTGGCTGCTGCTGCACATTGCTGACTCATGTTTAGTTGATTGTCCACCAAGACTCCAAGATCTTTTTCGCAGTCACTATTGCTGAGTGGGGTATCTCCCAGGCTGTATGTATGTCTAGGGTTCTTTTTGCCGAGGTGGAGGACTCTGCATTTGTCGGTGTTGAACCTCATTTTGTTGGTATGGGCCCACTGTGATAGTCTGTCTAGGTCTTCTTGTACTCTGAGCCTGTCCTCAAGGGTGTTGGCTACCCCCGCCAGCTTGGTGTCATCTGCAAATTTTATTAGTTCCCCTTTTATTCCCTCATCCAGGTCGTTGATGAAGATGTTAAAGAGTACAAGACCCAGGACAGAGCCCTGTGGTACTCCACTGTCTACTTTTTTCCATGTGGATTTGGTGCCATTGAGGACAACTCGTTGGGTGCGGTTGGTCAGCCAACTGTTTATCCATCTACGTGTGTAGTAGTCTACTCCATTTTTTTCTAGTTTGTGTATTAGGAGATTGTGGTCGACTTTATTGAAAGCCTTACTGAAGTCCAAGTATATGAGGTCCACTGAGTTGCGTTGGTCAACCGACTTGGTTATGGTGTTGAAAAATGATATGAGATTGGTTTGGCATGATTTGTTTCTGATGAATCCGTGCTGGCTATTGGATATGATCTTGTTTGTTTCTAGGAAGTGGGTAAGTTGTTTATTGATTATTTTCTCCAGTATTTTTCCAGGTATAGAGGTCAGACTGATCTGCAGTTGCCTGGGTCGGTCTTTTTGTCTTTTTTGTGGATGGGGACTACGTCAGCTCGCTTCCAGTCTTCCGGTAGGTCTCCAGTGGTCCAGGATATTTGGTAGATGAGGAGGAGTGGTTCCGCTATGGTGTCTGCCAATTCTTTTAGGACTTTGGGGTGAAGTCCGTCTGGCCCTGGTGATTTGTATTCGTTGAGTTCCCTCAGGTAGTCCCTCACTGTGCTTTTGTCTATGTTGAGTTCGGTTCTGGGGCAGTTTGTTGCAGTTAAATTGCAGATTGGTTGGAGGGAGGTTCCCTTTTGTGTGAAGACTGATGCAAAGTAGGCGTTGAGTAGCTGTGCTTGGTCATTGCTGTCTGTGATTTCTCTACCCTCTTCGTTTTTTAGTGTGACGATTGTTTCTTTGATTTTCTTCTTATTGTTGATGTGTTGGAAGAATCTTTTTTTGTTGTCTTTGACTTCCGCTGCAAGGTGTTGTTCATATTGTGCCTTTGCTGTTTTTATTTTTTGTTTGCAGGAACTGGCTGTTTGCTGGTATTCCGCTTTGGTTATGAGTCCTTCTTTCCATTGTTTGTACTTAGCTTTTTTTCCTTTTATGTCATCTGCGAGGGCTTTGTTTAGCCATGCAGGTTTAGTTTTGGTTTTCCTGTTTTTCCTTTTCATGGGGATTGCATTGTTTTGGGCATCTATGATGCTGTTTTTTAGGATCGCCCAGGCTTCCTGAGTGGTTTTTCCTTCTAAGAGTTCGTTCCAGGGGCATTGTTCAAGGTTCGCTATGAGCTTGTTAAAGTCCGCTTTTCTGAAGTCTGGGACTGTAGTGGTGTTGGGTATAGTAGCTAGTGATTGCACTATGTTGAATTTGAGGATGACGTGGTCGCTCTCTCCCAGTTTCCCTTCTTCTTCTGTTCCCTCTATTGTTTCTTCCCTGTTTGCTAGTATTAGGTCTAATATAGCATTCCCTCTGGTTCCTGTTTCAACTTTTTGGGTTAGAAAGTTGTCAGCTAGACTGGAAAGAAATTTGGCAGACTTTCCGCTTGGTGCTGAGTTAGTTTTCCAGTTGATGTCTGGGTAGTTGAAGTCCCCCATTATTGTCGTGCTGTGTTTGTTGCATATGTCTGTTAGTTGGCATGTGAAGAGGTCGTCCATTGTGTCTGTTTGATTGGGTGGTCTGTAGTATACTCCAATTGTGGTGTTGCTCTTTTTTTCTTTTATGTTGACCTATATGATTTCTAGGGGGTTATCATCTTTGGTTGGATGTAGTTCTGTGGCAGTGTAGTGGTCTTTGATGTATAGTGCAACACCTCCTCCTTTCTTGTTTGACCTGTTCTTCTTGAAGAGGTTGTAACCCATTATCTGTGTGTTCCAGGCGTGTGTTTCGTCCCACCAGGTTTCTGTGATTCCAATTAGATCGTATTGGCCCTCATGTATTAATAATTCCAGTTCATCCTGTTTGTTTCCCAAGCTTTGTGCGTTTGTGTACAGGCATTTTAGATGTTTGTGTTTGTTTGCAGGTAGAAATTTTTTATTCTCAGGTTTGTTTGTAGGCTTGTCCCGTTCCCCTTCCTTGTTTTGTTCAGTGTTTTGTCGTATAGTTTGGTCACCCTCCCCTCTCAGAGCTAGTTTAAAGCCCTCCTGATGAGTTGGGCTAGTCGGTTGCCTAGGAGGCTCTTTCCCGCTCTAGTGAGGTGTAGCCCGTCGCTTGCTAGAAGCCCTTCTTGGAGATAGTGCAGGCCATGGTCGAGGAAGCCAAAGTTCTTATGGCGACACCATCCTTTAAGCCAGTGATTTATCTGCGGGATTTTGCGTTCTCTGGCGGGGTGTCGTCCTCTAGTGGGGAGGATGGAAGAAAAAACAACCTGAGCACCTGTTTTTTCTGATTGTGTTGCCCAAGTGGTCATAGTCTTTCATAATTTGGTTCATGTCTTTCCCTGTGTCGTTGGTTCTTGCATGAATCACCAATAATGGGTAGTAGTCCATGGGTTTGAGTATTTTGGTGAGGTTTTCAGTTATGTCAGAGATTTTAGCTCCAGGGAGGCAGCACACCTCTCTAGATTGGTTGTCTGGTCTGCAGATGGGAGGCTCAGTTCCCCTGAGAATTGAGTCTCCAATTACCAGTACTCTCCTTTTCTTTTTGGCTGGCTTGGGGTGAGGGAGGTTAGCTTCTGTTGTTGAGGCTTTTGGTGGAGTTGTGTTGTGTTTGGTTCTTGGTGGTTCTTTGTCAGATGTTTGCAGGTTTTCTTGTTCCGAGAGTGCTGAATATTTGTTGCTTGTAGGCAGTGGGGTTGGGAGGAGGAGGGTTGGAGTTGGTGGAGGCTTGTTTTTTCGTCTTAGGGTGACGTGTGTCCAGCTATTTACTGCTTCTGGGGCGTGGATTCGGCTTAGGTCCTCTGGGGTGTTGGTTTTGTTGGGAGTCTGATGGATTTTCTCATTGTGATGTTGGTGCTTCAGGGTTGTTAGGTTTTTCTCTAGGTTTTCGATTTTTTCCTCAAGTAGCTGGATGAGTTTGCATTTGTTGCAGGTAAAGTTTTGGAGGTTTGAGGGGAGGAGTGAGTACATGGAGCACAAACTGCAGCACACCATGGATTCAGTTCCGTTTTCATTTATGCTTGTTCGGGGAGTGACTTCTGTGTGCATGGTTGGTGTGTCTTCTCTCTCTCTCTCTGTGTTGTTCTTTATGTGTGTGGTAGGTTGCAGGGTGGGTGCGGGAGAGTGCAGAGGTGACATGTCTGCTCTTGTTGCTGGGTTGGTGATTTCCTCTGCTTCCCTGGTCAGCAAACCCGGTGTTCTTTTGCCTCGTGGTGAGCTTTTAGCTTCTTCCCAGCATGCACCAGGAGTATGCAAATTACCCCCTGAAGCTCAGATTCTTACGTTCTAGCCGGGCTGGGGCTTCTTCGTACACTGACGTCTGGGGAACCCCCTGCGTCAGCTAGGAGATTAAGGCTTCTTCCGCTGACGTTCCCACTGTCAGCTGTATGCTAGTGCAAAGCACCGATGTCAGCTGGACGTTGGGATTGTTGTTGGGGGTTAAAGGAGGCTACGGATAAAGCCGGATCACGGAGCGGGTTTGGGCTACTTCCGCTGACGTTCCTACGTCAGCTGTATGCCTGTGCAAGGCTCCACTGTCAGCTGGGTGTTGGGATTGCTGCTGGGGGTTTGAGGAGGCTGCGGAGCGAAGTCTTGGGTTACTTTCGCTGATGTCAGGGGCTCAGGGGAACCTCCTGCGTCAGCTGTGCGTCGGGAACAAGGCCCTAGCCCTGGTTTACAAGCTTCAGATGTCTCAAGCTTTAGTTGATAGCTTGGCTGGTAGATATATCTGAAAATATGATTGCTAGGATCCCTCCCAACCACTAGGGGGAGCTGGAGCGTTGCTGCCAGATTAGGTGACTTTTCAAATTGATAGAAGCTTTCACTTCCGAGACCACAGGAAGTCTCTTGGTCTTTGTTAAATTGATGGAACACGTGGTAATGGCAGTGCCTAATCCTAAATCAGTGTTGGGAAGGCTCAGGCATTTGCAGAGTCAGTTGGCTCCTAACGCTGTTGAAATGAGCTGCAGGAGGCTGATGGCTCTTCACTGAGGACTTTTCTTTGCAAGCTCCCAGGTAACTTTGTTGGGCTTATTGGAGTCAGTTGTGTAGGGCTGGCTAGGGAATAGGGCTCTTGGAGGTTCACCTTTCCCCCAATTTAAGTTGCAGGGCTGTGGGGAATCGGCTGTGCCTTGTTTGTCTTGCTTGGTGCTGCTTCGGCAGGCACTTTAGTTGCAATTGCAGTTAAAACAGTATGGAGATCAGCTGGGAGGTTTCTATAGTATGGAAGTAATTTGAATCAGCTGGGGGGCAGCAGAACTAATCGGGTTGCCTCAGCTGGGTAATGGCAGAGTTACATACATAGGTTGCCTTTCTCTCTCCCTCTCTGGTAATGTACTCCCTCTGTTAGGTATTTTTGGTTCCGTCTCTCTCACTTTACACTTTAGTAAACGACAGCGTGGTTTTTCTTTTCTCTTTCTCTCTGGTAAGGTGCTCTCTGTTTTACTCCCTCACTCACTCACCTCCGTTTGCTGCTTTGAGTTTCTTGTTGTCTCTCGTGGTTCCTTATTGTTAAGTTGAATCTGGTTCCTTATTGTTAGGTTGAATCTGGTTTGCTGTTTTTGCTGATTTTGCTAAATCTATAATTGAGTTATTTTAACTTTTTTTAACTTTCACTGCCTAGCGATGTAATTAAGCATCTGCACGGATCGCCATCTTGCATCTTACCAGTATTCCAGCATAATGCTTGCCTGTGCCGTTAAAGAGACTGAGTGCAGTGTCATGGCAATTATTTATGATGTCACTTCCTTCATAGCTTCCTCTGGAAAGCCAGACCCATGATGTTCGCCCTCTAGCAGACTAATAGGGAAGCACATTAATTTGGCACTGTAGAAAGGGTGGGAAAGAGGAGTGCATGGGAGGGGAAAGGGAGACAGCAGGGATGATGGGCATGGGAGTAGGGGGAAGAAAGGCCCCTCTTAATGGCTCCCTGTCAGGCAAAGGCTTTGATGTCTCTGCTTCTTTTGCCCCAATACAGAATTGGGATAAATAAATATACCAGGGCAATGCTAAGTTATCAGCTATTGATATATAAATAAATACGATTTCCATGCCGCTATCTACTCACAATCTACTACAGTGCTACACTTCTATCTTGTACTATGTGGGGAGAGATGGCTGGCTACTTTTCTTCTCCATATTTAACTCTCCTAGACTTTCATTGTATTGACATGCTGATCAAACTTGTGATTTTTTTTCAAAGAGTCATACAATTTTCTTTGGTCTCCATTAAAATATAAAGCATGAGAACGCAATTGTTTATCCTTTCATCCAAAAACACAAATCCATAAGAAGCTGTATGAAGATCTTGTCTGCAGTTCTTCAGCACTGGGAATTCATCATGTTCGTATCATAGACAGTATGAAACTAATTAGATCTTTAAATCCTCTTTAATCCCTCAAACTGGCAACTGTCAGCAATTATTTTCAATTGGACATTTCTCTGTCCAAAATTTCCACCATTCAACCTCATTAGATAGCCCCTGAATAAGTTCTCTCTACCAATTTTATTCATGCTCTGCCTATGTTTATTTATTTATATCAAATCCCCGTTATAATTTCTCCTTAATTTATAGAGTCCCAACTCCTGGAAACTGATAGAGAGAAACTTTATAAATTTTCAAGTTACAGAAAAAACAGAAATGATGTTCAAAATGAACTTTATAGGGGTGAAAGATTGTAATAAGGCAGGAGACAAGCCATTTGATTGTTTATTTGAGAAGAGAGCACTTTGTCCAGTAGAAGAGAAGTGTAAAGAAAGTATTTTAAAAAGATTTTGTCTTGGTTAACTCATTTTAACCACACTGGGAATTTATCACTCAGGATTCTGTATATGTGTCAAAATTTGCATTGAAGATACTTTTCTGAAATTTGTATCATTCTTCCTTCCTTGGTCTTGTCCAGTTACATGAAGCTTGATAATAGTTTATAGAAATATTTGCTGTAGGTTACAAAATGCAGGTAAGTACAAAGATTTTCACTTAAGAAATTCAAAGCAAGTTCAGAATACGTGACATATGTTTTTAATGTTAGATTTGTTCCACTGTTATATTGTTTTTATTGATGTTGTGAGCCGCCCCGAGTCTTCGGAGAGGGGCAGCATACAAATCTAATGAATGATTAAATGATTAAATGATTAAATGATTAAATGATTAAATGATTAAATGAATGAATGAATGAATGAATGAATGAATGAATGAATGAATGAATGAATGAATGAATGAATGATAGAGTTTCTGTGACAAAGACTTTGGAGTAGTGAGCTGATTGTAAACTGGGTATATGGTAGCAGGGCAAAACAGACAAATACAATTTTAGATTGTATCAACAGAAGTGTAGAGTCATATTCCCAACTCATGAGAAATAACTACTTTACTTTAAATAGGTGAGATTGTATCTCTGGACATCACATTTAACCCTGCTGTTCTGTTTAAGAAAAGTAACAAATCTTATGTTCCCGGGTCACCCTGACCCGGACCGAAAACTCTTCATTTGCAGTGCTTATGTTTGGTCTTTTTGAAAGCTTTTTTCACTTGGAAAGTAGTCTGAACATTTCTGCACACAATGATATGAAAATTGAAATGAAAAAAGTAAATCTTATTGGTTTATTTTGCGGATATAATGCACGCCCCCCCTGTTTTTGTGAAATTTTTTTCAATTTATGGATAGTTTTGCTTGCAAAATGCATTCTATTTTACTAAAGTTGGTATGGGATTGGTAGCTTGAACATTTCTGAACATAATGATATGAAAATTGAACTGGAAAAATTGATGCATATTGGTTTATTTTGTTGATGAAATGCACGCCCCCCCCGTTTTTTTTAAATAGTCTTCACTTTATGGATAGTTTTGCTAGCAAAATACATTCTATTTTACTAAAGTTGGTGTGGGATTGGTAGCTTGAACATTTCTGAACATAATGATATGAAAATTGAACTGGAAAAATTGATGCATATTGGTTTATTTTGCACATAAAGTATGCCTCAATTATTTCAATTTATATAAAAATTATGCTGTTAATTTCAAACTTACATACTTTTTTTTAGTAAAATGGATTTGTTTCATAAAATTAGTTCTCTGGCTACAATGTGGTTGATTTTCAAAAGGATATTCCAAATATTTCTAGACAAATATGTATAAACAGTGACAATAATGGCACACAGCAAGGCCGAGGGGGGGTGGCCCTTTTGTGGCAAAAATAAACCAATAAGAACCATTTTGTTCAGTTCATTTATATTTTTCTTATATTCAGAAATGTTCAATTTAGTATATCAAACCTTTTTGGGGAAAATTCCTTAGGGATTTGTAGCCTTAAAAAATAGAAATTGACACAAAATTAAAAAAGGATGGGGGGAGGGGCTTTTTGATCAAAATAAAAATATAAGTCTCAATTTTTCCAGTTCAATTTTCATATCATTATGTTCATAAATGTTCAAACTAGTTTTCCAGTTGAAAAGGTTTTCAAAAAGACCAAATTCAAGTGCCTAAAAAAAATCATTTTGGTCCGGGTCTATATGACCCGAACAGACTAAGTGTGACTTTTTTTTTGCCCAGAAAAAAAATTTTTCCCCCACCCCCACAAATATTTTTTTTGATGGTCAGCATTGTTAAATTGAGTAAATGAATGCCTAAGATTTTAAAGAATATTTCGGATTTGGAGCATAAAAAAATAAAAAGTGAAAATGGTTGCAAGCAGCTGAGGGGGGAGGGGAGGCCTTATTTCTGATGTTAAAAAACCAGTAAGAATCATTTTGTTCAGTTCCTTTATATTTTTCTTATATTCAGAAATGTTCAAGCTACCAATCCCACACCAACTTCAGTAAAATAGAATGCATTTTGCAAGCAAAACTATCCATAAATTGAAATTTTTTTCACAAAAACGGGGGGGGCGTGCATTATATCCGCAAAATAAACCAATAAGATTTACTTTTTTCATTTCAATTTTCATATCATTGTGTGCAGAAATGTTCAGACTACTTTCCAAGTGAAAAAAGCTTTCAAAAAGACCAAACATAAGCACTGCAAATGAAGAGTTTTCGGTCCGGGTCAGGGTGACCCAGGAACATAAGATTTGTAACTTTTTTTGCCCAGCAAAAACTAAGCCCCCCACCCCCCCAAAAAAATTCTCATAGAGAGAACCCCTGAAATGATGAACCAGCATGAAATTTCAAGTTTCAGATATGCAGGGAAAATTTTTTACAGGGACTCAAACTTGGCTTCGGGTCGCATACGACCCGAACAGAACAGCAGGGTTTAAAAGAAAAATCCAGAGAAGGCTAAGGCTAAAATGATAATCCGTGGATTGTAATTTTAATCCTGGGAAGACAATTATATTAAACCAAGCAAAAGAAGACGATTGAGCTTAATAATGTAGCAATCTTCAAATATCTCCAATGTGTAAGGAAGAAGTTAAAGTCCTTTTCCCATTCATTGCCTGAAAACGCTGTAATAATGGATATAAAGTGAAACCAGAATCATTCTGAGTTGAGCAATCAAGCAAGAGTATTGCTATGCAGCACTGAAGCCAGTACACCAGCAGTAAACCGACCATATCCATAGACCAATAACAAGTTCTCACTTCCAGCTCTCTGCAGCATTAATGTCTTTGAAGCCATTAAGACTACCCAGATATCTGCTACCTAAATCCCCTGCATTTGATTGTGGCTGAGATCCCATTTGAAATCCAGATGGGTGCATACTTCCTAATCTATTTTTGGTCCCATTTGTATATGTGGCATGGCTGCCACTTTATCCATAAAATCACAGGTGAAAGCAGATTTGATACAATCCACCATAATATTGAGCAGCAACAGTAGGAGGCCAGAATCTGTGAAAATCCACTATGCCAATCTACCAGTCCCAACTGCATCATATTGTGTCACTGCACCTACCAGAAATATTTTGCTGCCTATTTCAAGCCAATCTCTCTGACCAAAAAAAAAATACAACACCCTTTTCTGTGCTTGCAATTCCTGTTAAATTTCCCCTATCATTTTTTTAAAAAACAACAACAACAGATCATTAGATTCAGACTTCTTTTCCACAGCATGAATTGTATTGAAATGTAAATGCTCTTTTCTGTATATTTTAAATACAGTGGTACCCCTACTTACAAACTTAATTCGTTCCATGACCAGGTTCTTAAGTAGAAAAGTTTGTAAGAAGAAGCAATTTTTCTCATGGAAATCAATGTAAAAGCAAATAATGTGTGTGATTGGGGAAATCACAGGGAGGTTTGAGGCCTTGTTTTCTCCCAGGAGATTCCTAGAGAGGCCCCATGGAGGCTTCTCCCCACCTTTTCTGGCCCTGTTTCCTCCTAGGAGATTCCTAGAGTGGCCCCACGGAGGCTTCTCCCTGCCTTTTCCGGTTACAGTTTGGGAGGCTCGGGTTTGTAAGTGAAAAATAGTTCTTCAGAAGGGGAAAAAAATCTTGAACACCTGGTTCTTATGTAGAAATGTTCGTTAGTAGAGGCGTTCTTAGGCAGAGGTACTATTGTATGTGTTTTCATAATTAATTAATATTAGAACCCTATAACCTGCCGTGTCATTGTTTCAGAGATATTTCTTACCTATCAGAGAAATAGAATGATCACAGGTGGAGGAAAAAAAGTAGCAGTGGAATGACTTCCTGCCAGCTTCCATATTGACTTTCCTTACAGGAAGCTGGCAAGTAGTGTTGGAAAACACAATCATATGACTGCGACATTATGTCACAGCGCATCAAAGAAGCCACAGCTTTGCCAAATTTCAATTCCACAGGAATCACAAGTCTTGGATTTTGGGCACATTGTGTAAGTTAGCTCATTTGAGGTATGCTGATTCAAATATTGTTGTCCTATGATGCATCATTTCACTCAATTAAAGGTCTGATTATTACTTTCAAACCACAAATCTCCTGCATATGTTTCAATGTAGCAAAACATTATCTAGTTAAATCCATTCATATAACTAACCTTTCCTCAACCAGATGCCGTCTAAATATAATGTGTCAGCAATTCTCAGAACTGACAGCCAGCATATGTGAATCCCAAGATATCTGGAAAGCATGAAAATGAGGGTGGATGCTTGGCTTTCTTTTGTATAATTTAAAGTTTAATGTTAGATTTATTAATTTCTCCATCAGAAAAAAAAATATCTGAAGGTTTCAAATTCCCTGAGCAGTGATGGAAAGTGCCACCACATCTTTGATTCTTTTGTTGACTCTTTACTATATCATTGGCTCTTGAAACTTGTAAATTTATTTTTTTTAAATGAGTCTGTTGAATTTCCTATTCTAGGGATAATCTTAAAATAGTTCTTATGGAAAGGCTAAAGAATGTTTCTTTATATCCAACAAGAAATGCAACAATACCTGTAAGCCTTTGTAAGTCCTCCACTCCTCCATTTGCAACAGAATACTTTATGCAACCAGACTTGAAATTTTGGGCTTGGACAGTTTAGAATTATGTCACCTTCAGTCTGACCTAAGTGTAGCACATAAAATTATCTGCTACAATGTCCTACCTATCAATGACTACTTCAGCTTCAACACAACAGTACATGAGCACACAATAGATACAAACTTATGGTAAACCACTCCAAACTTGATTGCAGAAAATACGACTTCAGCAACAGAGTGACCAATGCCTGGAATACACTACCTGATTCTGTGGTTTCTTCCCAATCCCCAAAACTTTAACTTTAGACTATCTGCTATTGACCTCAACCCATTCCTAAGAGGTCCATAAGGGGCAGGCATAAGGGCACCAACATGTCTACCATCTCTGTCCTAATGTCTCCATATCATTCGTAACCATATCATGTATTCATAAGCATGTTTATACATTCATGTATTTACAATCGTGTTTATTCTTTCTCTGTAATCTTATATATGCTTAACAAATAAAATAAATAAATAAAATAAATAATACTTAGGCTAAATAAAAATATAATTTTGGAACTTATAAAATATCAGTAACACTTATACATTTTCCATGCAACATGATGAATAAACATTCAAATGTATGTTCTGCTGAATTAATTGCTGATGGGTTTATCACACGCTTGTTAAACAAATGCCACATGAATAAGCATTATAATAAAATCAAAATCATAACTTTCCAAATGTAATTTTATATTAGCATATAAATTTAATTCAGTTATAATAATTTTGCATTGTTTCACCCTTTACATAAAAAAAGTTTTGGAAAGGCAGTGAGTCAATACATAGTATGAAAAGTATTTATTTTAGTACAGATATTTAGATGAAGCAATTTTTAAAATTTATTTTTAATTTAATTTTTTCCAGATAATCTACAATCTACGCATGAAACAATCATTATACCTTCTTTTTAGATACTTTTTTATTTGCACATTTCCATGTGTGTGTGTCTCTCTCTCTGTGTATCTCAATGCATATACCTTAAATATTTTTATCTACCAGTATCTAATCAATCATAAATCAATATCCTATTCTGCACCTATTTTATACCATTGCCCATCAGTCTGTTTTTCTTCATTTCGTTATACTCCCTCTATCTCCATCTCCTCCATCTACATTGTGTGACATACATATCTGAGAAATTGGTTTCTAATAAAACATTAAATTTATAAAATAGAATGAGTGGAGGTTGTTTGTTGATGCTTCCAAGATGAGTCTTAAAGCTCTATTGCTGCATAATGGTAACCAGCTACCATCCGTTCCAGTTGTTTATGCAACTAAAATGAAAGAAACATATAAAAACTTGAAAAAGCTCTTGTGCAGCATGGACTTATGGTCAACATCAATAGTCAATCTGTGGTGACCTGAAAATGGTTGGTATCTTACTTGGTTTTCAAGGTGGATATACTAAGTACTGCTGCTTCCTATGTGAATGGGACAGTTGTGTGAAATAATTGCATTATATCAAAAGAGACTGGCCACTACGGCAGACAATGCAACCAGAGAATAAAAATGTAAAGTATCCAACACTTGTAGAGAGCAACAAGATTTTACTGCCTCCATTACACATCAAGTTGAGATGAATGAAAAACTTTGTGAAGGCAATGGACAGGAATAAAGCAGCTTTCATGGACCTGATAAGTAAATTTCTATCGCTTAATGCTGCAAAAATAAATGAAGGAATTTTTGTTGGCTCATGGATCTGTGAACTTATTAGCGATTATGAGTTTCTTTCTCTGTTGCATGGCAAAAAAAAAGACTGTGTGGAAAGCATTCGTGTCAGTGACATATATTGTCACTGACATGAAAATTGTCAGTGACAAATTTTCTTGGAAATAATAAAGCAGCAAACTACAAGAAAGTGGTTGAAAAACTCATCCAGGCCTACAAAAATTTTGGTTGTAAAATGTTCTTAAAAATTCTACACTCTCATCTGAATTTCTTTCCATCAAATTATGGAGCTGTGAGTGATGACCATTGGGAGTGCTTCTATCAAGACATTGCAGCCATTGAAAAAAAGATATCAAGGTAAATGGAGTCCATCAATGTTTGCAGACTACAGTTGGACAATTGTAAGAGACAATCCTTTCCTTGAATAGAAAAGAAAAATCAATAGAAGCAAAGGGGACACAAACTGAAGGCAAGATTAATGAGAAATTTAAACTTTTGAACATTTTAAACTTGTTTATTGATTTAGTTTTTCTTGATAAACATATACAATAGATTATTTCATGTATTCATTATTACAAATATAATTCACTTAATTTTAATAAAAAATATACGGGTTTATATATACATATTAAGTTTTGGTGCATTATTTGGTTATTACCTATAGTTGGAAAATGTAAAATGGTCATTGCATGAAAACTAGAGCCAACTAACAAATTTTATTATTATATTTGAATTCAGCATGTGAAATCCATTAAGAAATGGCCATTTCATTTCTGAAACTAAAAAAAATATTGAAAATTTGTAGAACAGTGAATCTGCCTACCAGATTATTATTAATCTGGCTAGTCCTTAGTCTGGTCAGCTTCAGCACATTAGTTTGTTAGTTTTGAGCATGTATGCTTGCTTTTTACCCCCTGTTGAGGGGTTAAAACACTTTCTAAAATACTTCTCTCTCTCTTCAGAAAGAGAAACAATGAGAAAAGCAACAAGGGAAGATCGCTTCGCTACCAGAGCACGGAAGATCACTTCACTCATTAGCACCTTGTCAGGGCTGAAAAAAAGAGGGAAGATTACTTGCAAGCAAAGTACAGAAGACTGCTTTACTCCTTAGTACTTTGTTGAGGCTGAAAAAAAGCTTAGTAAAAGCTACATTCGGAATATAAAATGCACTCGAATTTTCAGTCTCTTTTTTTTGGGGGGGGAAGGTGCGTCTTATACCCCCAAACATATGATATTCAATTTTTCCAATCTATCAATTACCCAAGCTTCTCCTGAGAAAATAAATAAATAAATGAGTAAGTCATTGCTGCCTTTGATTACCTTTCTAAACTGGAAGATATTTTGGCTCTACAGAGCTAGCAACAGTTCCTTGTTTCTGCTAATTACAAATGTATCTTGGACTTCTTTCTAAGGTGTTAACTGTAATTATTTTTCTAATTGATCAAACCTGGCTCCTGAGGAACAATGGCATAGTTTGGAATAGATTATCATTTGCCTGGAATAAAGCAGAAGGCTCTGAATCCAGTACTCTGATTCTGTGCCTTTATTAAGCTCCAAATTCCAATCAGTTTCTTGGTACTTTCATGATCTGTGAATATTATCACCATAGTAACTGCACCAAAAAGTTTGCACACCATTATTAGGGATAATAAACATTATTGAGTCCAGTGTTTAACAAGCACCCTTAAAAGCTTGTAATCCTTGCAATGTGATCAGTATGGTTTTGTTGCAAGGTCTTCCTTTCAACCTAAAATACTTCTGTATCAGGCATTGATAATCAGGTATGCTGCATTCAGGAACATCATCATTCCTTACCAATACTCCTTTGTGCAACAATTTATACACCAAATATGGTATTCATGGGCTCTATTAACAGGTGTAAACATACTTATATTTATTAAGATAAATGAAATACATAAATGTAAATCATGTAACACCAAAAATATCACTAGAACCAACCAATATCACTAGAACCCCCAACCCCCAACATTTTTCCTTTAGACTTTCCATGGCTGACCTCTCCAGATTCCTTAGAGGTCAGTAAGGGGCGAGCATAAGTGTGCCTTCCGTCCCCTGTCCAATTGTCTCTCCTATATTTTATATATCTTTTCTCCCATTCATATATCCTTTCCTCTACTCTTCATTGATGTATTCTATTCTCATATCTCTTCTTCTATCCCTTCCCTGATATTTACTACTACATGTTTTTATTCTCTTTAACTTTCAATTTGTATTGGACTAAATAAATAAATAAATAAATAAATAAATAAATAAATAAATGAATGAATGAATGAATGAATGAATGAATGAATGAGTGAGTGAGTAAGTAAGTAAGTAAGTAAGTAAGTAAGTAAGTAAGTAAATAAATAAATAAATAAATAAATAAATAAATAAATAAATAAATAATCACTGGCTTGATTCCATCAAAAACTGATACAAAGATGAATATCCAACAACTGAAAGATGCTGAGCTTGATAGATTAGCATGAAGTGTGCTTACCTATAAAGTCACCATGACTGAACAATTAAAACTAACTAACTAATAAGTAAATAAATAACTATCTG
Source organism: Erythrolamprus reginae (assembly GCF_031021105.1). NCBI lineage: Eukaryota > Metazoa > Chordata > Lepidosauria > Squamata > Dipsadidae > Erythrolamprus > Erythrolamprus reginae. The sequence continues at coordinate 284,129,865 of NC_091951.1, forward strand.
AATGGTTGTTTCTAACTATTCTAACTGAATTGACTTTTGTCCTCAAATTACGGGGATTTTAAAAATATGTCTATTTTGTTCCCATAAAAATAAGTGATAGATTTACATTTTTTATGCTGATGCATGTGTCAGAACTTTGCTATGAAAAACTTGAATTTTGTATTTAACTAAATTTGCAATTACATCGCTATATGCTGGTCATGTTCATTTCAAATGAATAAATCTAACTCCTCTTAATGTTGAGAATTAGAGCACACTAGTCCATATCACCTCCAGGCAGATGCTATTACAAACACAGGCTTACCTATCATAACACAGCACTTGGCTATTAGGATTAGAAATAAATATTTACCATTTGGACCACCCTAAAATAATTGATTAGTATATATGTATGAATATATAATTTCAAAGAAAGGATTATTTTTTTCAAATAAACAGGTTATTTTGCATTCCTTACCCAAAACAAGATTCTTTGGGAGTAAGTAGCATAAATGAGAATTAAGAAATAGCCATGAGGAGATGATGTTGCTATCAGCTTATACTGTTGCATTCTGTTCTGGGGTAATGTATATTTTAATTGGTATTGTGTATGGATGAACATGTATGCATGTGCACATATCCATTACCAGTTGGCATGTGGGATTCTTATACAGAAAGAATTTTACAAAAATTCAACTAACTGAACAGATTTTTCTTTAACCAGGGGTAGGCAAAGTTGGCTCTTCTATGACATATGGACTTCAACTCCCAGAATTCCTGAGCTAGCATGATTGGCTGAGGAATTCTGGGAGTTGAAGTCCACAAGTCAGAAGAGCCAACTTTACCTACTCCTTTTCTAAACCATTGCTCTGGTGTGACTAGGAATCACATCTAATTTCAGTGAGTTCCTTTTATTCCTAATGCAGATGGATTTTAACTTATTTTACTTTATTTCAACCTGTAAGTAAGTCGTATTTGCTCCTTATTTGTCTCACTGAAATTTCATCCTATTAACTTCCACCCAATTCTTTAATCTTTCAGGATATTTAATAATCCTTTGCTCATTGCAGTGTGATTTGCATTACTGACACATCATTATATGAAGGTATTCAAGCCATATATTACAACCTGTTATGCTAGGCTATCCGTTACAAGCCCCCAATTAAGTCCAAAGTAGAAATTCAAACACACACAGTTATAAAGTAAACAAAGTTGGTTTATCAAAAGGAAAATATTGTCCAAACGCACTTTAATCAGCCAAAGTGCTCTCCCATAGACCACAAGCTTTGAATGCTGTGAAAAACATAAAGCAAAAGAAAAGCAGATAAAAGGCAGCTATGAAGACGTCACAGCCACTCCCTTTCAAGCGTCCTAATGCTGAACTTAACTGAATTGTTCCACAAAGTCCTTATAAATCCTGAAGCCGTTCACAAAAGTCTTTGTAAATCCTGAATCAAACCACAAGTCTCTCTCACACAAAACAGATAATCTCCCACAGCGAGAGGCAACAACGCTGGCAATTTATCAGCAGCCCCATTAGCCTAATTTCCCCAGCCACAGATGTTCTCCCTTGTTTTCTATAATACTTGCACAGTTGTTCCTTCCTCGTCATAAACCTGCATCTGTGAGCATCTATGATTCCCTCCTCTTCTGAATCTAACGATGATGATGATGGCTCACTAATGGGGAAATTAGCTAATGGGCTGCCTGTAATTACCTCCTCATCCGATCCTGCTTCACTCCCAGAATCTTCCCCTGACACAGAAGCTTCACTGTCTAAAGCTGTTGGCAGTAAAACCGGCCTCTGATCAAGTGACGATTTTTCCCACACCAACCCCCATAGTCCTTGGAGCAGGAGCTGGCCCAGAGCCAACCACAACAATAACCTATGTGATAGCTTGGTGATAGACAGACAAACAGATTGACCAACAGATAGATATTAAACTAATTATGGAGATGCATCAATAACATTACTTTTATCTAGATGTTTCTGAATAACATACTTTAAAAAAATAAAACCATCCATTTCACATTGCACACCTGGTAAAATTCATTATGACATTCATCTATAAAGGTAAAACGATTGATAATATGATATATAGGTAATATGATTGATCTGACTGGCAGTGCCCAATGTCTCAGAGGTTGCTGCAATGTCGTTTGTCCGGACCCAGGGGAAGAGCCTTCTCTCTGGTGGCCCCGACCCTCTGGAACCAACTCCCCCCAGAGATTAGAATAGCTCCCACCCTCCTTGCCTTTCATAAACTCCTTAAAACCCACCTCTGTTGTAGGGCATGGAGGAACTGAGATATTCTTTCCCCCTAGGCTTGTACAATTTATGCATGGTATGTTTGTATGTATGATTGGTTTTTATAACAAGGGTTTTTAGCTGTTTTACTATTGGATTGTCACATGCTGTTTTTACCACTGTTGTTAGCCGCCCCGAGTCCACGGAGAGGGGCGGCATACAAATCCAATAAATAAATAAATATAAGTGGGAGTCAAGCTTTTCTCCAAGGAAGACCTGAATGCAGGACAAGAAGCAATGGATGGAAACTAATCAAACAGAGAAGCAGCCTAAGATTAAGAAGAAAATTCCTGATAGTTAGAACAATTAATGAGTGGAACAACTTGCCTACAGAAGTTGTGAATGCTCCAACGCTGGCAATTTTTCAGAAGAGATTGGACAATCATTTCTTTGAAATGGAATAAAGTTTCCTGCCTGAGTAGAGGGTTGGACTAGAAGATCTCAACGGTCCCTTCCAACTCTGTTATCCTGTTATTCTGGTCTGGATGACAGAATTGGCCCTTCCTTCTAAGGATGCTAAATGAAACATTGGTGTTGAAAAAATAGAAGTACATTTCTTTTCTCTTTTGTCTCTCTCACACATACACCTAAATGCTTTGGAAAACTTAATAGATATAAAATATAAATCCTCAGGTTCAAATACATTTATTTTTAAAGCTTTCTGAAGTCATTTATACTGCTAAATAGAAGCAACCGAAGAACAATTTAATCCTACTTAATATTAGCAGTCTTAATATTTCAGTTATATTTTTTTCAGCACGTATTATTGAATTTTGTGGTTTTCATTTTCTTTACAAACAAAATGTTCTTCAGTAAAAACAGATATTTATACACAGGCATGCAAGGAAGACTTCTTATTTAAAATTCACTTTAACAAAATGATACAGTGCAGATTTTCTAACCATGCTATTATTTTTCCTAAAGATGATAAGAACTTAAATACAATAACTACAATTTATTAAATACAATAAATACAATTAAACTATTTGCACACATATTATACCAATAGTTGTTTAGAAAGTATGAAATGCATAAAATTAAGTTTTTAATATTCTTGAAAGAAATAAAACAAACTAAATAAATAAATGAAATTCCTCCTTTCAATAGTCTATATTATACAGTGTTCCCTCAATTTTCACGGGGGATGCGTTCCAAAACCTCCCACGAAAGTCGAATTTCCGTGAAGTAGAGATGCGGAAGTTAATACACCATTTTTGGCTATGGACAGTATCACAAGCCATCCCTTAACACTTTAAACCCCTAAATTACCATTTCCCATTCCCTTAGCAACCATTTACTCACCATTATTACTGGTACTCACCATTGAATAAGACACTTAGTGATCTTGATATTTATAAACATAATTATTTATTAACAATAATTTTTTGTTGTTATTTATTTGCAAAAATTAATAGTTTGGCGATGACGTATGACATCATTGGGTGGGAAAAACTGTGGTATAGAAAAAAAACCGTGAAGTATTTTTTAATTAATATGTTTTGGAAAACCGTGGTATAGGTTATTCGCAAAGTTCAAATCCGCAAAAATTGAGGGAACACTGTATTGCTTTTAAAAGAATGAGGAATTCTTTCTTTTTTATTTGTTATGTCACTGTAACAAAGTGATGGCGAACCACACATGTGTGAGTGCTCACACCCATAATTCAATGCCTGGGGAGGATGAAAACAACTTCCCCATCCCACGGAAGCCTTCTGGAAGCTGGAAACAGCCTGTTTCCCAACATTTGATGGCCCAGTAGGCTCATGTTTTGTCCTTCCCAGGCTGCAAAGGCTTTTCTGAGCCAGGAGAGGGTAAAAATGTCCTCCCTCATCCCCCCAGAGGCTCTCTGGGAGCCAAAAACACCCTCCCAGAGCTTCTGTGTGAGCCAAAATCAGCTAACCAGCACACACATGCACGTTGGAACTGAGCTAGGGTAGTGGCTCATGTGCCAGCAGATATGCCTCCATGTGCCACCTGTGGCACCCGTGCCACAGGTTCACCCTCACTGCTGTAACAAATAAGTAGGTTCTGAGGCTTACATACTGATTAGTTTTTACTCTGTTAGCCATCCAGAGTCATGTATAGGAAATGGACGAGTTATAAATTTGTTAAACACAGTAAATGAATAATTAAGTAGCAGTTTTCAGTAAGGTTAAGGATAGCATTGCATGGAGATATGAAAGATGAAATAGATAGAGAAATGACTCGTTGCTATTAAATGGATTTGATTTAAGTTTCATTAGTGCCATAAATCAAATCTCGTCTATGGCCATTTCTGTATTCCCAATCTACAGTATCTGTCATATTGTCTTCCACAGTGCTATGGAATTTTGGAATAGTTCCCACTTCTGAAAAATAATTTTTGGGATATTTGTGGGAGATTTGCAACATGCTGATAGCCAGTAACTGATATCTCAGTTGCCTTAAAAAAAAAACACCTCTCACTACCCTGGTTAAGAAGGAAAGTATTATATTACTAGAGACAGGGACTCTGTCTTGGAATTCATTCCTCTTGTGCCAAGTATTCAATTGCTTTAAAATTTTTGGCCTGACCTTTTGGACCTGGAGTATTTTTATTGGCCTCCATGTCATGGTGATTTATCTACATAGTTCACAATGCAGACCAAGAAATGAAAGCATAATGACCTTTTCTTCTAAGGTGAGTGGGCTCAGCATATTTTTGATGCTCTGTCACTTACAAGACTATTCAAGCATTTAAAAGATTAGGCAACGTATCTGTTACACTGGAGGAAAAATAAATCTAATGGACTCAGCCAATTGATCTAGTTAAGAATCAACATAGGTATATCATGTAGTATATTGCTTTCATTTTATACATTCTCTCTCTCTCTCTCTCTCTCTCTCTCTCTGTATGTATGTATGTATGTATGTATGTATGTATGCAGTGAAGGGCTACCAATTTTTTTATTACCACACTGTGGCCGTGGTTTATTCATTTTCTTTCAACATCTTTCAGTGCAAGTTGGGCGCTACCCCACTGCACTCCCCTTGTCCAGGCAGTAGCCCACCCCTGTATGTATGTATGTATGTATGTATGTATGTATGTATGTATGTATGTTTGTATGTATGTATGTATGTATGTATGTTTGTATGTTTGTATGTTTGTATGTTTGTATGTTTGTATGTTTATGTTTGTATGTTTGTATGTTTGTATGTTTGTATGTTTGTATGTTTGTATGTATGTATGTTTGTATGTTTGTATGTTTATTATTATTATTATTATTTATTCGATTTGTATGCCGCCCCTCTCCGAAGACTCGGGGCGGCTCACAACATGTAACAACAAATCATAAATAATCCAACAGTTTTTAAAATGTTTAAAGATTTAAAAGACCCCATATACTAACAGACATACACACACGCATACCATATATAAATTAAACATGCCCAGGGGGAGATGTTTCAATTCCCCCATGCCTGACGACAAAGGTGGGTTTTAAGGAGTTTACGGAAGGCAGGAAGAGTAGGGGCAATCCTAATCTCCGGGGGGAGTTGGTTCCATAGGGCCGGTGCCGCCACAGAGAAGGCTCTTCCCTGGGGCCCGCCAACCGACATTGTTTAGTTGACGGGACCCGGAGAAGGCCCACTCTGTAGGACCTAATCGGTCGCTGGGATTCGTGCGGCAGTAGGCGGTCTCGGAGATATTCTGGTCCAGTGCCATGAAGGGCTTTAAAGGTCATAACCAACACTTTGAATTGTGACCGGAAATTGATCGGCAGCCAATGCAGGCTGCGGAGTGATGGAGAAACATGGGCATACCTAGGTAAGCCCATGACTGCTCTCGCAGCTGCATTCTGCATGATCTGAAGTTTCCGAACACTTTTCAAAGGTAGCCCCATGTAGAGAGCATTACAGTAGTCGAACCTCGAGGTGATTAGGGCATGAGTGACTGTGAGCAGTGAGTCCCGGTCCAGATAGGGCCGCAACTGGTGCACCAGGCGAACCTGGGCAAACGCCCCCCTCGCCACAGCTGAGAGATGTTTTTCTAATGTGAGCTGTGGATCGAGGAGGACGCCCAAGTTGCGGACCCTCTCTGAGGGGGTCAATAATTCCCCCCCCCCAGGGTAATGGACGGACAGATGGAATTGTCCTTGGGAGGCAAAACCCACAGCCACTCCGTCTTATCCGGGTTGAGCTTGAGTCTGTTGACACCCATCCAGGCCCCAACAGCCTCCAGGCACCGGCACATCACTTCCACCGCTTCGTTGACTGGGCATGTTTGTATGTTTGTATGTTTGTATGTTTGTATGTTTGTATGTTTGTATGTTTGTATGTTTGTATGTTTGTATGTTTGTATGTTTGTATGTTTGTATGTTTGTATGTTTGTATGTTTGTATGTTTGTATGTTTGTATGTTTGTATGTTTGTATGTTTGTATGTTTGTATGTTTGTATGTTTGTATGTTTGTATGTTTGTATGTTTGTATGTTTGTATGTTTGTATGTTTGTATGTTTGTATGTTTGTATGTTTGTATGTTTGTATGTTTGTATGTTTGTATGTTTGTATGTTTGTATGTTTGTATGTTTGTATGTTTGTATGTTTGTATGTTTGTATGTTTGTATGTTTGTATGTTTGTATGTTTGTATGTTTGTATGTTTGTATGTTTGTATGTATGCTTGTATGCTTGTATGCTTGTATGCTTGTATGCTTGTATGCTTGTATGCTTGTATGCTTGTATGCTTGTATGCTTGTATGCTTGTATGCTTGTATGCTTGTATGCTTGTATGCTTGTATGCTTGTATGCTTGTATGCTTGTATGCTTGTATGTTTGTATGTAGGTCTGATTTAGATTAAAAACATCAGACCAGTTGCCTAAACAAACCAATCAAGGTATGATTAATTTGTTACAAAAAGTGTAATTGATGTTTAAAAGGACTAAATAGTTGCACAATAGTTGCCATAGAGATTGGTTAAGGATCAATTCAGAAAATCAATGAAATTTTCCAATCCTATGGATTGAACAGGGCATTTGCACTGCTTCTGTGTACATGAATTTGTCTTATTTTCTGTAGGAAGAGAATTAAACATTTTCTTCTCAAAGTCTTGGGGAATAGCCACCTGGTTATGAAAAGGGATACGGTCTACAAAATTTGACAAAAAACTTTACAAGAGTTTGCATGGAGATGGATATCTACTGACATGGAAAAGGGGCATACATAAGTGCACTGATGTGCCTATCGTCCCCTGTCCAATTGTCTTCCCTTATCCCTTATATCATATATATTCTCTCCTTCACATCTACTTCTTTTCTTTTTTACTTTCTATCTTTTTATATATTACTTGCCTGTACTAAATAAATTAGTAGAACTTATTACTTTAATAACCAAGTGATCAAGTAATCCACTTGTCTGACATGCTGAGTCACATAACAGTTATAGTGTTTATTTGTGATTTCATGCTTGTGACTTTATAAATATCGAATCTGCCTTATATAGTGGTCCTATATTACAGCTTAACCTTTAATTGATTATTAAATTGAGCAGAAAATTTTGTCTTCTGCAGTCTGAATTTCTGTTTCAGTTAAAACTAGGACCATTTTTACAACAACCAGCTTAATATTTAGGAGTACGGAGACCTATGTTGGAAGGGCAGAAAAGCAAGTGGCATTTGTTCTCTATTCATAGCTCTAATTGAAAGAGGGAAGTGGGAATCTTGGAGTTTTTGGAGTAGTGCCTTATATCTTTCAAATGGGTCATAAACATTTTAGTGATACTTCATGTTTGACATACAAGGATGAGATAACAATCACTTCCAGGGGGACATTGTTTCTTGCAGCGGTTACTATCTTACCAACTACTGAGAAGAATTCTCATTTTTCTTTGTTCTTGACAATACCAGGATGTTTTGGGAATGAACCTCAATTTATTTATGCTGCTTATATGAAAGCGTATCAGAAGATTTATGGAAAGACACCCCCTACCTTGAAAGACCTGCCTTTTAAAACGAGTCACTTAAAGATTGCGCTCTTGCTAAATTGACATATAGATTGTTGCCACTGAAATACTCTAGGTCATTTTCCTTCACAGATAACTGTTATATCAAGGCTGGTCATTTGGCCCTGAAAAGTCATCCTTTCTGCAAGAGTTAGATTTGTTTAAATAATTTAAAAATAGTACTTACCATTGTTGGATTAAACATTTTCCAGTCAACTGAAATGGATATGTAGTAAGCTTTTGCTATATTTTAGTGAAGCACTCTGTGTTATGGAAATGTGATTTCCTTCACTGAGGTGAATGGGTGTTGTGATTCAGCCTGAGGCTGCTCAGGGACCAGCTGTGTCTCTGCTGGCTCCATGCCCGGAGGAGGATGACAGCGCAGAGGAGGGGGCTGAACAGTCGGACGGGGGAGAGGAGAGTCAGGAATGGGATGAAGGAGAACAGCATGAGAGCCCCGGGGAGGGGGGCTCTCCCCAGCCAGTAGCTTGGAGTCATTAGGTGATGACTCACAAGCTGTCATTGACATGAGACAGAGACATTCACAGCAACGAAAGGAGCAGTTAAAGAAATATTTTCACCCTTGAATTAGAAACAGCTGGGTTTGGGTGTGGTCCTCATCAGCAGGGTTTAAAAGGCAGGCAAGGCCTTGAAGCCATGTGGAGTGTTATCAATTGGAGTTGCGGTGACCTGTTTTGATTCTCAGCGTCTCTGATCTTGGCTTGTGGCCTCGCAGTCTGGAAGACTCGTGGGAGGAGTCTGTTTGCTATCTACAGCTTTGTCTTGGCAGCAAGAATTGCTTCATGGACTATTCCCTTCGTGTATATATTTGAAGTTCCAGCGTTTTTCCTGTTTGTAAGGACATTTTCTGTTACCTGTGTTTTCCTTGAATTATATAAACTGCTTTTGCCTTTTACCAGTGTGTCTGGCTTCTCTTTTTGGGTTGGTATTGGCTTCTGGAGTGACCCAGACAGAACAATGGGTGGCTTATTTCCTTTAACAGAATGCATTGTGTTCCTTCAAAGGCTCATCTAACAGCATCAGGAAAAGGCATCTGCACATTTGCAGTACATGGTCCATAGCCCTTTTCTTGTGGTTTCATAGATGAGCGGAAAAACTATATGCACATGTGTAGGGGATATCAAAAACCTCTTCCAGTTATTACACTCCCTAGATGAGGCTTCCAAATTCATAAAACTGACTGTTTCATTTCACTTCATCTTAGGAGTGAGATGGGTGTATTGGTTCTCCATCTGTCATTAAAGCAGATGAACATTTTGTTTTAGCGCTGAAAGAGAAACAGCAGACTGGACTTCACAAACAGAAAGGGGAAATGTCAACTTAGTGTTTAGAGCCTTTTTAACCTGGAAAAAGTGAAATTGATCAATGGAACCTTTCGTGCTGCTGAGATTTTATAAAACAAAATGCAGGGATTATCGATTTTCTGCTACTCATTGAATTGATGCTATTTTGACTGTGTTGATATGAGCTATTCTTTAGACCCGTGCAAATTGGCTTGGATTCATGTCAAACTGCTTGAAACAGACATGACATGATTCAACATGAGTTTGCCATTTAAGATTTGAATGCACCTGACTCAGTCTTCATATCTTCAAATTTTTATTTAATGAAAAATATATTCACTAATAAATGGGGAAGTTTCAACATTTTTGCAATTGTTACATTGTTTTTTAAATTTTTAGAACACATTAAAATGCCCATTTTTGAATTAGATATCTCCAATGATTTCTCTCTTTTTAATAGTACAGTAATTGTATTAAAGATTATAATCACAGCAGTAAAAACTTACACAAAATAAAGAAAAAAATACAAAAAGAGAAGGTTCAGGAGAAAAAGAGAAAACAGAGAGCAATATAAAAATACAAAAGAAAGAAAAGAATGGCTTTCCTCTTCATCACAAGTATAAAAAATGTAGTAACTTGTCACCTACTCTTAAAATATGTTTTTTTCTTCCTGTATCCCATCTCTTTATACACAAATCTGTAAAACAATATAACTTCAGCCCTGATTACCATAAATTCATTAAGGTTTATCAGAGATAACATCTATTTTAACTTTAATCAAATAAACTTACATTATATTCCTTCCTTTGACTTCTAATATTCTTAATCTTTATTCCATTTAAGTATTCCTTTGCTTTTCTTTTTACTTTGTACTTTATCCCAAAATTCTAGAAAGATTTAAAAAGTTTCTTTGGAAATCTAATACAGGAAAATAAACTTTCTTGGCTTATTATCTGTATTAATTTTTCAGACATTAGCCAGTTTCTTTTTCTTATTTAATGTAATATCTTTTTCCATGCCCTTCTTATAGGCCAGTGATGGTGAACCTTTTTTTCCTCAGGTGCCAAAAGAGCATGCACATGGGCTATCACCCATGTGCAAATTCCCACACCCATAATTCAAAGCCTGGGGAGGGCGAAAACTGCTTTCCCCACCTCATGAAGGCCTCTGGAGGTCGGAAATGGCCTGTTTCCCAACTTCTGGTGGGCCCAGTAAACAGGTGTTTCACCCTTCCCTGGCTCCAAAGGCTTTCCTAGAGCTGGGGAGGGTAAAAATGCCCTCCCCACCCCCCTCCAGAGTCTCTCTGGAAGCCAAAAATGCCCTCCCAGAGCCTCTGTGTGAGCCAAAAATCAGCTGGCTGGCACACACGTGCACGTTGGAGCTGTGCTAGGCCGCCGACTCACATGCCAGTAGATATGGCTTCAAAAATATCATTTAATAGATTCAATGTTAAAATATTTTGTTCAATTCCCTAATTGTGACTTTAGTTTGAGTGTTGTCTTCTTTTAATTATAAACTTTAGTTCCCTTTAGTGTCCATTTTTTTAACCAAATAAAAGTATTTTCTGACAAGAAGGATTCTTTATTATTCATTATTCATTAAAGAGCTTCTTGCTCTTTATTCCATTTTTTTTAAAAAAGTACTTAATTTACTACATAAAATTTATTTCCCTATGGATTGAAGGAAACTCATTCATTGTGAGTGTCAGTGTCAATCCAAGGGTTCCTAATAGCCAAAAAAGCAATGAAAAAGTGATTAGAAAATGAAGTATGCAAACTTGATACCCTTTCAAAAGTGCTGGGCACAGTTTGAACAAAATGATTATCTCCATGTTAGACTGCTGTCTTGCAATCCCCTTATGCAGAACAGTTGTCTGGCAAACCTGTGGACAAACTAAGGGTTTCCCCACAAATGTTAGGGTTAGGATTTTTAAAAGTGAATTTGCCACTATCTGCTTCCAAATATTGAGAGAGAATGACTGGTCCCAGACAGACCTAGAACTCACTATTTCCCACCAAATTGTGTCTTAGCAACGAAGACTCTAGGGAGCCAAATACTGAACAAATGGGAAAATGTTCTAGTGGAAACATAAAATCAAATCTTCCTCATGGTCCTATAACGGGTTCTCAATCTTTTGGCTAAGTTCAAGTGTACTCAAAATGGACTATTTAAAACTAAACTTTTATTTTGTTGGTTACTTTTCTGGCATTTCTGTTTTGACACAATTCCAAAGAATGCCTGACATTGACGGGCATTCTTAGGGCTCTGTGTTTTAAAGATAAGATATTAACTGCCAATTGCTGCATATAATGGTCCTATATTAAAGCAATATTTTCTTTTGTATAACAACAACCATGTTTTCTCACCTTTCACAGATGGATTGTTAAGGATTACAGGGTAGGTCACAACACAGTTATTACTGTTGAAAAGTTTTAATATAGGCCTACATGTTTATAATATAATGTTTAAAAAGAGAGCTTATAATGTCAAAAATCTCATTAAGAGAGTTTTTCAAAAGGATATTTTCCCCAAGAGTAAGGCATAAATGACAGCAGCAGGAATTAATTTGTGCATGCTTCAGGAAAGAATAGAACAATTTCAACACAAGTTCTCTCAGTAATTATAATTATTTTAGAATTGGTCTGGCGTTTCAGATACATAACACATCTTAGTAAGCAGGCACTTAAGTTTGATCATAAATATCATCAAATTACCTGCTATTACGTTGCACTATGGGTCAGTAGGATATATTGCTGAATATGCACAAAACAGCTCTTAGTAAAATATTGGGAGCTATAACCAACCTAATTTAAAATGTTACCAGGAAAATAGGGATTGAAATACATCACCTTACCAAATTTTTTTTTACTGAAAATAAATATGATTTTATTTTGCCAACTATTTAACTTAAATTATAAAATAAATACCTATATTATCATTTAATTAATGTATTAATTAATTTACATGTTGTGATTCAGTCAGAATTTTATCCAGGCTAAGGGTACAAAGTGCTGGAAAGGGCAGGGAGTTGAAGTCCACAGGTAATGGCATTACATGTGGACTTCAACTCCCAGAATTCCTGAACCAACAACAAGTCATAGTTGCCCATCCCTATGCTAAGTAACTGGTAATTTGCATCCTTGAAGTAAAGTGAAACCTATTAGCAAGGTGACATGGAAATTCCAGCAAAGATTTGTTTCAGTCAGAATTTGAATCAAATAACAAATGAGATGTAATCTAATTGCAATTTTTAGAAGTCAAGTAATAGACATATATTATATATTTTTAAGAATTTTGATTGTATGACCTCTAGGCTCCCATTTCTTATAGATACACAACTGAGCATCAGATAGCATTACAACTTAATTTTAAATTTAAATAATTTAATCTTTGCTGGCTCACAGTTATTTTCAAAAAGACCAATGTACTGTATTTTTCAGACTATAAGACACACCAGTGTGTAAGACACACCAAGATATCAGAGGTAAGTAAGGAAAAAAAAGTGTTGCCCTCCCTGGCTCCCAGAAGCATTCTATAACCCTCCCAAACCCCCTGTGTGCCCCATTTTTTGTAAAAAACAAAACAAAAACGGGGCCATTTTTTGCAAAAATGGGATGCAGTGGGGGTTCAGGAAGCCAAAAATGGCTGGATTCAGTGTATAAGATGCACCAACATTTCCAACCTCTTTTAGTGGTTTATTTATCAATTGCAAGGTGTGTGTGTGTATGTGTGTGTGTGTGTATGTATGTATGTATGTACATATGTATGTATACACACACACACACACACATATACACCCTGCTGAAAAAATAAAGGGAACACTTAAACAACACAATATAACTCCAAGTAAATCAAACTTCTGTGAAATCAATCTGTCCACTTAGAAAGCAACACTGATTGACAATCAATTTCACATGCTGTTGTACACATTCAACTTTGTACAGAACAAAGTATCCAAGCCCCCTGGCTGATGAATGTTATGTGTGGCTGAAGTCTGAGTATGTACTTTTGATTTTAAAAAATATATTAGGAATTTTAGGTTAGATTTTTAGCTAATTAACTGAATTTGTCACTGTGTTTATTATTTTTATTATATGTTGTAAGCCGCCCCAAGCTTTTGGAGAGGGGGGGGCATAGAAATCAATCAATCAATCAATCAAATAAATAAATAAATAAATAAATTTGAATTGGTAAAATGATAAAATGTTGTTTCAGTGATTGATTGATTGATTGATTGATTGATTGATTGATTGATTGATTGGCTGACTATCTGACACTCAAACAGAGGCTAACTGATGCCTTTATAGTAATCCACAACCAATTTAGCATTCATGCAGATAAAAGCTTGATGAAAAAACCCATAGAAATCATAGTGCCATCCCTCTCCCCCACCCACACAATAGTCAAACTGAAATATTCATCATATTGGAAACATTGGTGAAAACTTTATCAATCCTATAAAATACTGGTTGTAGAAAGAAAGGGGGTGACTTCTGACTAGAATTTGTTCCTTCCAATTCTAAATTTGTTGGGGGATATTTCCACCACTCATCTCCAAGACCTGAAAGAATCTCCAGTTCCTTTTTATGGGACTGGGGCTTGTTTTTATTTCATTTTAGATTTTTCAGAAGTTTTTGTTGGGAGGGAGAAAGAAGGAAGAATATATCTAGTTTCTGAAGCAGTGGAAAGTGTAGGATGAATTCTAAGGAAAAGATATGATGTAAAAATTGGCTACAAGTTTCATGAAAGTCTAGTTACTAGTAGGTGTAGAATTCCTTTTCCTCAGTGAAGAGAGACACTTCTTCTCTAAGGCACCATGTAACATAAAAAGACACTGAAAGTTCCCACAGTATAATATACACAGAGCTATTGTATATAATACAATAACAGGCCACTAAACCTGACTGCTAGATCTGCAGGTCAGCGGTTCAAAGCTCATTACCGGCTCAATGTTGACTCAGCCTTCCATCCTTCCAAGGTGGGTAAAAGGAGGACCCAGATTGTGGGAGCAATCCAATATATATATCCAATAGAGAAAAAAACCATATAGTCCCTCCCTGGTACAAAGCTGAAGGGATCAGATCATGTGGCCCAGAGATTAATTCTCTGCCTTACAAGGCAGAAGCCCCAGGATCAAATCCCAATAAGGGTATGGCTAGCTGATGAGCCAGAACAAGGCCTAAATAGCGCTATCCTAGTCTCCCTTAATTTAAAAAATCAGCAAAAACATGTGATACATACATACATACATACATACATACATACATCTATGAAAACTATATGTGTGTGTATGTGTGTGTGTGTCACATGTTTTTTGCTTAATTTAAAAATTAAGGGAGACTAGGATAGATATATTTCGGCCTTATTTTGGCCTCATCAGCTAGCCATACCCTCACTGGGACTTGAACCTGCAACCTTGGCCTTGTAAGGCAGAGAATTAACCTCTAGGCTACAGTATCCAATCCCTTCAAATATATATTTGTTTTCGTAGATATATGTATGTATGTATGTATATATGTATGTATCATTTTAACACAGTAAGTATACACATTTAACATTTTAACACAGTAAGTATACACTTTTAAAGAGGGTGAGAAAAAAAAGAGAAGGAAAAAGAAAAAAAAGGAAGAAAAGAAAAAGCAGAAACCTCCCCTCATTTTCCAGAATGTAAATTCACATTAACAATTTATCATTATCTCTTAAGTATAACTAACTTTCTTTCTTTCTTTCTTCTTTCTGTCTTTCGTTCATTCATTTACTTATTTATTTATTTATTTATTTATTTATTTATTTATTTATTTATTTATTAGAGTTGATAGGGACCTTGCAGGTCATCAAGTCAACCTCCTGCTCAAGCACGAAACCCTACACCACCCCAGCCAGATGGCAGTCCAATTTCCTTTTGGATGTGTTGAGTGACAGGCCATTCCACTGGTTGATCACTCTCACTGTCAGAAAGTTCTTCCTTTTTCTAGGTTGAATCTCTCCTTTGTCAGGTTCCATCCATTGCTCCTGGTCTGGCCCTCTGATGCCCTGGAAAATAGTGTGACCTCCTCCTCTCTGTGGAAACCCCTCAAATATCAGTATACTGCTATCATGTATCCTCTGGCCCTTTCCTTCTATTTCTGAATCCTCACTTCCCCCTATTAAACAGCAAATTCTAATAAGAGTTATCAGAAGTAATAATATACAGTAATACCTCGTCTTACGAACCTAATTGGTTCCCGGGGGAGGTTCGTAAGGCGAAAAGTTCGTAAGACGAAACATTGTTTCCCATAGGAAACAATGTAAAATGAATTAATGCGTGCAACGAAACCCCCCCCCCGCAAAAAACCGCCACCGCCCGGCTGTCACCTTTTGAAACAGCCGGGGGGGCTTCTCGGCGTCCTCCCAAACACTGAACCCGGAAGTTCGGGTTTGGTGTTTGGGTTCAGGAGGATGCTGAGAAGCCCCCTGGCTGTTTCAAAAGGTGACAGCCGGGCGGCGGGGCTTCTCAGTGGCCTCCCAAACCCGAACTTTTGCCGAACTTCCGGGTTCAGCGTTCAGGAGGCTGCCGAGAAGCCCCACTGCCCAGCTGTCATCTTTTGAAACAGCCGGGGGGCTTCTTGGCCGCCTCCCGAATGCCGAACCTGGAAGTTCAGGTTTGGCGTTCAGGTTCAGGAGGACACTGATAAGCCCCGCGGCTGTTTCAAAAAGCGACACCCGGGTGGCGGGGCTTCTCGGCGGCCTCCCGAACCCGAACGTTTGCTGAAATTCTGGGTTCGGCGTTCGGGAGGCCGCCGAGAAGCCCCGCCGCCCGGCTGTCGTCTTTTGAAACAGCCAGGGGGCTTCTCGGCGGCCTCCCGAACGCTGAACCCAGAAGTTTGGGTTTGGCGTTCGGGTTCAGGAGGACGCTGAGAAGCCCCACGGCTGTTTTAAAAAGTGACAGCCGGGCAGCGGGGCTTCTCGGTGGCAGGTTTGTAAGACGGAAAACGTTCGTAAGAAGACACAAAAAATTTTGGAACCCCGGGTTCGTATCTCGGGTTGTTTGTATGGCGAGGGGTTCGTATCATGAGGTACCACTGTAAATATTACAAGTACTATATACTGTACCTGGATTTGAATCTATCTTTTCCCACTTAAACAAATTCTCTCATTTCTAATAATCAAAATTCAGTACTAAAATAAAATTAAACAGCATCAGAAATAACCATTGTTATCCATTCCTGGTTAAGAAAAAAAGTTAAACATTTCCCAAAATAACAAGCCTTTATTTTAACATTGGCCAAATAAACAATTTTGTATTCTTTCTTTTTTTTTGCAAACAGCTTTAAAATCATCAAAAAACTCTTAACGTCTATCTTCTTACACTCACCTCTTCTCTTCAAGTTTTTGTTTTCATCATTATCAAGCCCACTTTGTATTCCCAATGCAGCAACTCCAGCAAACACCTCTTGTAAATCCAGTATAAATAATCCAGATGAATCATCTGATTTGTTATGTTTCTTTTTTCAATTTTAAGTCATTTAATTTGTAAGTCCATTATTTTATTTTATTTCTTGTTAGGTGGCATTTTTAATTCCACCTGTTAGTCACTTTCTGTTTTGTTTAATGGGGCTTATTCCTCTACAATAACATTGACTGATTCTATGAAAGTATACATAATTTTGGGATGGAGGGGAGGGAACCACCTGTCACCATAAATCAAAACTGCCTTTTAAACCATCCATCTGATGCCCTCTGGTGTCTGATCTTCAAAGTCTTGTTATCAGATTCAGACTGTAAACAGAATATTTTCCCATGAGAGAGGATCCTTTCAATCAACTTCAAAGCCTTACGTCAAGTCTATCTGAGCTCTTAATCCATTCAAAACTTTCTCAGTCAAACAATCATCATTTTGTTGTATATTTTCAAAAATATAAAACGCTAACCTTATAATCAAATTGTATTTCTTTAAGGGAATGGAGGAGAACTCACTGTGGTTGTTATGTGTCTTTTATGGGAAGGAGAAGGAGGAGGAGGAGGAGGAGGAGGAGGAGGAGGAGGAGGAGGAGGAGAAGAAGAAGAAGAAGAAGAAGAAGAAGAAGAAGAAGAAGAAGAAGAAGAAGAAGAAGAAGAAGAAGAAGAAGAAGAAACAATTCACCAGTTACGGTTCTCAATAGGAAAGAAAGAAAGAAAGAAAGAGAAAGAGACAGCAAGAAAGAAAGAAAGAAAGAAAGAAAGGAAGGAAGGAAGGAAGGAAGGAAGGAAGGATAACAAAAAGAAAAACTTTATAGAATATATGTAAATATGATTATTTCTCTTTACCATCAAAGAAATTAAAGCACCCCGAAGTTCACCCTCCATGCTGATAAGTGCACTATTACTGGGTTTCAGTGGTTTTCTGAATAAATTGGTTTAGCTTGTGAAACCTCTTTTGGAGAGGTCTCAGCAGACATCTGATAACATCTCTTCTGGTAACTTTCTCCCCTTATGTTCTAGAGTAGGGATCCCCAAACTTGGCAACTTTAAGAGTTGTGGACTTCAACTCCCAGAATTCTCCAGCCAGCTGTGCTAGGGCTACTGCCTGTATATTTCTGCCTTCTTCTCTGGAACAAACTCCTTCCCCCAATTTCTGGCTAGCCCTCATTTTAGTCGCTGTTGGCATTTTAAAAAAAAAGTTATATATGATTTTTATCATTTTGATGATTTAATTTAAAACTGACAAAAGTTGCATAATTCTGGGAAGTACATAAATATTGGAAACAACCTGAGAAAAAGACTAAGGTTGTAACTTGATTTTGGACAGAATTAGTCATATATAATAACCAATGCCCTATTACTGGTAAATGGAGCTCAATAACATCATAAAGGCCACAGTAATTAAGGGGACCAAAGTAGCCAATGAACTATAAGTCTCTAAGAAAATAAAACCTACCAGTCAGAACTGATAAGATAAAGTGCAATGACATAAGAAGGAGGAAATACTTTAAAAGTTCAGCAGGAAAATGCCTCCAGAATTGCATTTACATTTAATAAATCAGAATAACTTATTCCATTCTTCTGTATAAAAATGGCTTCTTCCTTGTTTTGGTGATAAGGCAATAAGGCAGTGTCTATATTATGCAAATCTCAAAAGTACTGGGGTTGTTTTTTTCAACTCTCAATCAGATCCTGATTTTGTCTAGACTCATTTACATGGAATTGTCTTTTCTGCTGAAATGACAGAACTAATCCAGAGCAACCATCAAACAAATAAACCCAGAATTTTCACTCGAGAAATAAATGAACAAGATTAAATTAACCTACTTCAGATACATCATACAAAGGTCTAGCTTTATGTCTGTAGAGATTCTTAGTCATTCAGGTCATGGTTGTCCCAAAGATCCTTTTTTCTGGAGGCAACTAGACTTTATTTTTTATTTGAAGACTTTTTGCTTCTCATTTAAGAAGCTTTGTCAGTCTCTGACAGGATAGTGGGCAATGGGAAGATTTATATAGAATATAAATGGAGTCAGTATAAAAAATATAACATCAGTTTTAAAGATAGTATTTGAAGCATATACTGTAAGTAACTTTTATTGGTTTAATAAGCAAACACCTTTATTCCAGAATTTACCAAAAGTTATTATTTTCTCCAAAATATTCTTTTTCGAACTTGGATAATCTTAACAAGATAGTTGCTCCGTTGTTTATCAATCAAACCAATTTTTTGAGGATTCAGATTTTTAAAAAGATTCATTTGGTTGGAGCATTCTGGGAGCTGAAGACCACAAGTCTTAAAGTTCCCAAGTTTGATGATCTCTGTGCAAGATTTTAAAACTTATTGCACATTGCCAGTTAAAAGCATCTTATTTTTCTCCTTCCTGGTATGCTGATTAATCTTAGATATTTAAAGAATGATCACTAGCCTTTCCACAAAAGAAAAAGTTAAGATCTTGTAAGCTTTCTAAATATCTTGTGAAGCCAGACTCAGAAAAAGAAGACTTTGGCTACTTATATTAAAGAATGTATATTTTGACTGATATGAAAGATAAGTTTTCTGAGCTCCAGAATTTGTCTTTTCTTTGTCTAACTCCAGAGAAAAGAAGAAAACCCTCTGGATATATCCTGACTAATACTTAGCACGACCATGAACAATCATTCTAGCTTATTTTTCAACTAAAAGTGACTTTGAAAAAAATATTGAATAAAAATTCTAAAACTAAAGTAATCTTGAAAATTTTAAAAATGTCTCTCAGATGTCTTGGTAGATTTTTGTAGTATTAGACCTGAGTGCTAATATTGGATCTCTGATAAATCTTAAAGAAACAAGAATGGAGTCAACTGAACATGAATTAAAGATGGGAAACCAATCCTAAACTGTCACATCAATTGTGAACAGTTACAGTGCTGTTAAAAAACCATTTGCCAAGTTGAGGGGTTTTTCCCCCCCTACCTGAGTTTTTTGTGGTGTTTTTCTATTAAAACTTTGAGCTATACTTAATTTCTGCTGAAGAAAAAAAATAATCTAGAGAGAAAATAACATCTGTAGAGGATCAAAACAAATAAGATGGCAGTCACAGCAGTGCAAAGAACAACTTTCCTCTTTGCACTTCTGTGTGATCTCACAACTCCCATCTTGCTTGGTTTGATTCATGATGCCAATGCACATAGAAAAATAGGAGGGGATTGATTGTGCTGCTACAACAACCATTTTTCTTGGTTTGACACATGGAGGGGGAGGGAGGGGGAGGGAGGGAGAGAGGGGGGGGAGGGAGGGAGGGTGGGGGAGAGAGAGGGAGATTATCATTTAGAGAGAAGGCTTTATGTGTTTCCAGATGTTTTGTGTTTTGGGACTTTTACTTAATAACAGCATCACCCAGGTATAAAGATGGCACATTCTCTTATAAGATTCCAGAAAGTTTTGAAAACCTAACTTTGGTCCCTGGCCTGGATTGGATCTTTGGTTCCAGGCCTGAAGTTAATAACTCTTAGTTAGTTAGTTAGTTAGTTAGTTAGTTAGTTAGTTAGTTAGTTAGTTAGTTAGTTAGTTAGTTGCTTACTTACTTACTTACTTACTTACTTACTTACTTACTTACTTACTTACTTACTTACTTACTTACTTACTTACTTACTTACCTACTTACTTACGGAACCAGCTCCCTGCAATGTCCATACTGCTCCCACCCTATTGGCCTGGCTTTGCCGGCACACCTGGGGGCCATGAATTGATATCTATCATGGCCAAATTGTATTGAAAGGTATGCATGTATGTTGATTGGATAGTTGAACTGTGGGTTTTAACTGGGGTTTTATAGTTTTAGACTTTTATTTTAGACTTCTTTTTATTGTATTTGTATTTTTATGTTATTGTAATTCGCCCTGAGTCCTTCGGGATTGGGCGGCATAGAAGTCAAATTAAATAAATTAAATAATAAATAAATTATTAGATCATTTTAAACTGTCCATCTGTTGATTCAAAGTACTTTTTTCTACTTTTATACACCACCCAAAGTTGTCATATTGGAGTTGGGTAGATAATAAATTTAAATAAACAAGCAAACAAACAAAAACCATTTTCAATATATTCAATATGTTTCAATATAATGCCATTTATTGAGGAGAAATTTGGAGTGGTCTTTATTTAATGTCAGATAGATACAATGAAACTCACTGTCAGGTTTGTGAGGGCAACTTCTTTCTGTTTGGTATTGCTATCACAAGGTTTAGGTAGCTCCACCATTTTATTTTCTTCATCTTGTTCCCCATGCTACTATAGGACCTGCAGAAGAGGGGATAATGTTCCCGTGCTATTATAGGACATGAAAATACTTGCTTCAACAGTGAGATGAGTAGCATATAAATTTAGTGAATGAATGAATAAATAAACAAATCATAAATAAATATAATAAACACAGACAAAATGGTTAATCAAGTGAGAGTGTAAGGAAAGCAACATGACTCATTTGGATAAAGCCTTGGATTGATTTCAAGCACTGAAATTTCAAATGTAGAAATTAATTCCCTGGAGGTACAATATATGAAAAAGGGTTAGGCTTTCAAATAGAATAAAAGCAAAACAGAATGGAACAAGGAGAATTAAACTGCTGCATACATTTATCCATCTGGCATCAAGATCTGTAGAATTCTTTGGGATGTTGGTTAGTGTATGGGATTGAATTTTTTCCCTTTTAAAAACATAAAGCTATGTTTAAGAAACAGAATTCCTAAATAAAATGACCCATCTGAACAAAACACTTTTTTTTACTAAGAAACAAATAATAGCTACTGTATAATCAATCATAGAAAAATGAATACATTCTTATTCATACAAAAGGATATTACATAATTGACTTTCAGATATGCAGTGCTGAAAAAGTTGAATGTTAAATCCATCTTGTAAGAAATGAATTCCATTTCCTCAAAAGTAGAGACAAATGCACACAATATTCATAACTTTAGCCATCCAAGGGAGAGGTGTTAGGGTTTTTTTTTGCTCCATTGTATATACAGTATAATTTAAAATATTGATTTTATATGAAATGATTATATCCACATAGGCTGAGGGATGACCAATTGATGAAGCTAATCTAACTATTCTTTCCCTTGGTTTTCCTTCAACCTGAAGTTATAGGTGTGCAGGTACAATCTACTACAATTGAGAGCAAAGAATAATAAGCATGACAGCCAAGGTCACATGATGTACATTTTATATCTCATCTTAAACAATAGGAAATCAATAGGAAATAAAACAGGAGGACAACATTAGCTATTCTTTGTTTTGGAGTTTATCGTATCTGGCTTTAGACTCATTTGGTTTAAATGACCTTGAGCAATACTTTGAGCGCTAGACTTAATTTATCTCTAAGAAGCATAAAGAATAGAAATGAGAAGACCCTAAGTGTATTTCAGTGTGACTAAAATTCAAGTGAAATCCTAATTTTGATATAAAATGCCTCTGGATGGCATGTTAAAATGGGTGTTGGACCTACCTGATACACCCCTTCTCGTAGGGTGGAGCTAGCCTCCAAGGATGGGACATACCAAAGCCCTGTGTCCCTAGGGAGGGCAATTAAGCCTAGCTGCCAACCCCAAGTTCAGGTGCCACCTGTTGGAGCACCTGTCATCCAAACGCTGTATTAGTGGCAGCAAATGACTCCACCTTGTAATGATGGATAAATGGAGCCAGGGACGACCAGGTGGCTGCATGGCAGACTTCCATGATTGTCACCTGTGTGGACCATCAGCGGACCAGAATGAGGCAGGGATGCATGACACATGGACTGAATCCAGTAACCCACCATGGAAGATGAGGCTTTATGTCCCAACAATGTGCCCCAAAAGGTGATGAGCAGGGCCTCCGTCTTGTGAAACAGTGCAGTTCTTTGGATGTAGACATCCAGAATCTGCCACACATCAACAGTGTGCCTTCCATTTCAGGGCAGACCAAGGATTAGGATAATAGAAAGGGAGGACTATATCTTGGGCCTGGTAAAAATAAGTATTGGTCTTAGGTGTAAAGGTAAAGGGATCAAGACACAATACCATTCTATCCGAGTGGAATATACAAAGATCCCCCCAGAAGGATAGTGTAGCCACTTCGGAGATGTGATAAGCCGAGGTCACCCCAATCAAAAAGGTAAGTTGTAGGGTCAGGTTGCTAAGGGAGGAAGAGTCCAGGGGCTCAACGAAGCGGTGGAAGTGATGTGCCGGTGCCTGGAGGCTGTTGGGGCCTGGATGGGTGTCAACAGACTCAAACTCAACCCGGATAAGACGGAGTGGCTGTGGGTTCTGCCTCCCAAGGACAATCCCATCTGTCCGTCCATCACCCTGGGGGGGGAATCATTGCCCCCCTCAGAGAGGGTCCGCAACTTGGGTGTCCTCCTCGATCCACAGCTCACATTAGAAAACCATCTCTCAGCTGTGGCGAGGGGGGCGTTTGCCCAGGTTCGCCTGGTGCACCAGTTGCCGCCCTATCTGGACCGGGACTCATTGCTCACAGTCACTCATGCCCTCATCACCTCGAGGTTCGACTACTGTAATGCTCTCTACATGGGGCATGTTTAATTTATATATGGTATGCTTGTGTGTATGTCTGTTAGTATATGGGGTCTTTCTTAAATCTTTAAATATTTTAAATTGTCAGATTATTTATGATTTGTTTCCACGTGTTGTGAGCCGCCCCGAGTCTTCGGAGAGGGGCGGCATACAAATCTAAGTAATAAATAAATAAATAAATAAATAAATAAAGCCTCATAAGAAGTTGGGAAGGTCCCATGATAGAAATCTGTGGATTGTTACCTGTTACCTAACACAGGTTACCTGCTCCCTTTGAAAACATGCGGATCAGCATATGAGTGGAAATAGTATCCCCAGAAGCCATCACCAACATCATTAAGATAGCTGCGACCTGCCATCAAAACATGTTGGGAGAAAGCCCCTTAGCCAATCTGTGATGCAAGAACTGCAGGACATTAATGATTGACAGGTCCACTGGAAAATATCTCACCTAAGTACACCAGGAGCAGAAGACCTTACAAGTGACCAAATAAATCCATTCATTGGATAGTGTCCTGGATGCCAGCATGATATTGGCAATGTCCTCAGGTATCTGGTGGTGACTTAGAGTGACTCATGTACCAGGTGGTCAGTTGTAGTCAGTGCAGATTGGGATTCTGGACTGACCCCTGGGCAAGTGACCACTCTGTTGGTGGGATCCTCCATGTGGGTGTGATGGACAGAGACATAAGGTCCTCAAACCAGTCTTTCCTGGACCAATGGGGAGACAGCAGAATCACCTCAGTTCATTCCTGGATGATCTTTCTGATCACCTTGGGCAGCAGCGGGAGCAGGGGAAGGCATACAGGAGATCTGGAGACCAGCCACAAAGAATGGTGTTGGTATATGGAAATGAAGTGGGGCAGCTTGGCATTCCCTGAGGCAGCAAATAGGTCTAGGACTGGCAGGCCAAAGCAAGCCACCAACCATTGGAACAAGTCTGGATGGAGGCTCCACTCTGCCTGGTCGATGTTGGGGCAACTGAGCCAGTCCACTCTCATATTGCTGACTCCAGAGATATGCTCCGTGGTGATGGATTGCAGATGCTGCTCTACCCAAATCCCCAGTTTCGTGGCCTCGGTCATGAGCTGCCTGGACAAAGCCCCCCCCCATTAGTTGATATGTGCTTTGGCAGTCAGATTGTCCATCAGGACGAGAATGTGCTAAGCCAACAGGAGGGGCTGGAAGCTCTTGAGGGCTAGAAGGACTGTTTGCAGCTCTAACAGGTTGATGCTGAGAGCATACTCCATCTGAGACCACGTCCCCTGGGCTACCTCTGAAATCAAATGCCTGGAGTACTGGCATAGGTTGTGACTATAAACCTGTTCGGTTCCAGGAATCAGCTCCCTTTGTTGAGGACCCCTTTTTTCAGATATTCACGCTCAGACCACATTTTCCTGACCCTTGCTTCTAACAGAGGATCCTCCTCCTCTAATTCCCCATTGTCCTCTGACTCACTCACCACAACTGGGGGTTCTACAGTCTCCAGTTGACCCTCAGTCCTTAACTCCTTGCACTATTGGCAATGAGAGTGGAAAGCATGATGGTAAGTGCTGGCTCATCACCTATGATCTCACCCCAGAATCCTTCTGACAGCCGGAACGAGCAGGCCAGAGCCCTTACGAGTGGTACATGGGCTGGAGGCTTGCCCTGATGCCATTGCCACTCTCCATCCAGGAGCAGATGACAGCGATCACCGGGGGTTTATAAAGGTGAATTTGAGCTGGAAAAAATCAGACTAGATGTATAGATGAGGCTTGAAAGCTAGCTAATATCCAAGGATGGGAGCAAAGCACGTGTCTTTAGGCTGAGGACTAAACCTAAAGATTGGGGTTACTAGGCACAGGGACACAATTTATATCTTTTTAGACTCAGTCCTGATTGGCTAAAATGCAATGACTTCCCATTCTTGAAGGCTAGCTCTATCCACTAAGGAGAACAATGTATTAACAATGAATACATTAATATATATTTGCACTTCAAATAATTCTCAAGAATCTTTTAGACATACAGTACCTTTAAAAATGATATAGATAACCATCCTGCTAGAGTCTTAAAGCTCATCTTTCTAATTTTAGCTTTAGTCATTGCTGACACAGAAAATTTTTCAGACAGAATTTGATTTATAGTCATAATTGCCTTAGTCTGAGGATAAATTAATCCACAGTTCCTACAAAAAATCTTTACCCATATTGTTCAGTGGACAGGTTTGTGAAAGCACCTATTTTTGTAGAGTAGCATGAAGAAAATGCCAAGGCACATTTTTGAACAAAAGCAGTCAGTGAAATGTAACCTACTTAGCGGATTATAAAATAAAACCATTAGGAATTTAGCAAAGGATTTGAACCCTGTGGACACAATTTATTTTATGACTTAATACATTGGATAAACCATTGGATCTTGCAACAGTGTACTTAGACCAGAGTTGAAGATGGGTCCAGAAATTGATCGCATCAGAAAATCCCTCATAAATACTTACCTCAAACAAGATTATTTTCCCCTTCTCTTCCTCCAGTGAGCCACTAGCAGCAAATTCAGAGTTCTGTTTAAATCTATAGACAGTATATAAAGAGCTCTTGTCCAGTGCTATCTGAAGTTCCTGCCTTCAAAAAGTGGAAGTTTTTAGATTAGGCATTGTTAATGTCATAACAGCTCTGTTTCTGCCTAATCCCTCCTCCCCTGTGTCAGTTGGTTCACCATTGGTTACAAAATGGCTTCAACCAGTACAGATCAGGGATGGGTTCTAACTTATCTCACTGCCAGTTCACTTCCTCCCATGCTGCATGGCCATGGCTTGTGGGCATGCGCGATCTTGCTGCAAATGCACATGTACAGTGCTGAAATGTCCAACCCCCCCCCCCCCCCCCCAAAAAAGCACAAATAAGATGGTGATTCATGCATAGTGCCAGAAACCTGGCTTCTATGCATTCTCAGAATAATTTTTTTAAAAATATATTTTTTTAAAAAAATGATGGCCATGCCCATGGACTAGCACCAACTGAACCAGTTCTGTTATGTTATGACCAGCAGGGTCACTATTGGTTTAGGCAAACCAGTCCAAACCGGGAGGAAGCCACCTCTGGAACACTCTGTTAAGGCTTTTCCAATACACCTATCTAGAGGAGGCGGTACCAAAGAAACAATACACATACTTGAGCAAGTATTATCTTTTTCTCCCTTTTCCTTTCATAGAAACATAGAAGACTGACGGCAGAAAAAGTCCTCATGGTCCATCTAGTCTGCCCTTCCTGTATTTTATCTTACAATGGATATATGTTTATCCCAGGCATGTTTAAATTCAGTTACTGTGGATTTACCAACCACGTCTGCTGGAAGTTTGTTCCAAGGATCTACTACTCTTTCAGTAAAATAATATTTTCTCATGTTGCTTTTGATCTTTCCCCCAACTAACTTCAGATTGTGTCCCCTTGTTCTTGTGTTCACTTTCCTATTAAAAACAATTCCCTCCTGAACCTTATTTAACCCTTTGACATATTTAAATGTTTCGATCATGTCCCGCCTTTTCCTCCTGTCCTCCAGACTATACAGATTGAGTTCATTAAGTCTTTCCTGATACTTTTTATGCTTAAGACCTTCCACCATTCTTGTAGTCCATCTTTGGACCCGTTCAATTTTGTCAATATCTTTTTGAAGGTGAGGTCTCCAGAACTGAACACAGTATTCCAAATGTGGTCAAAAGCATATGATTTAGAGATTTGGAAAATCTTTAGTAAACACTGTATTGGCCACCTGAAAATTGCTCAACTTGGCTTTTTCATTCCTTTTTTTAATCTTTTTTTTTCATAAATGGGAAAATGAAACTGCTTTCCTATAATTTATCAAATATCCAGGGTGCTAACAATATTGCAGGAATTGCAGACTCCATTCTGGTTCGACCATTTCTTTCCTCAACTGTGCAATTCAACTCAGAATTTGGACAAAATCCATTCATAAAGCTAAAGTGATTTCCAAGATGATGTAATGTTCTTATTTTGATGTGTTAGTTGTTTCTCAGTGGCAGCATCTGAGCTCACCATAATAGCAAAGAAAGAAGTGAAGTGACAGCACTTGCTGCCCTTTGAGCTAGGATAAGTAGAGGAACCAGCATTATTTTGATATAGATGAATCAGGCAATATCTTTTCAGAAGAATTCACATATAATTGAAAGCATATATTTGCTGTTTTCTCAACATAATTACAAATTTGGATGGACTGAAAAAGTATTTGTAGCAATGTGACTATTACCTAGATATTTATTTATCAGCCAATGTGTAGCAACGTCGTGATTATCAAGATCAGGTGTATCAAACATTGGGTCCACAGGCCAGATACAACCTGTGCAGGCCATGCCCACCCCCAATCCTCAAGGGCAAACACAATACCGATATGTCACAATATGACCTGCAATTCAATCAGGTCTGGCCACCCCTGACCTATATATTTCATTATCAGCTACTCAGCTCATGATATAGTTATTTCCTTGGTAACATATGAAATTGATATTAATGGCATTAGATACCATTAGATAGCAGAGATGGAAAGTGTACAAGTACACGCATGCACATATTTCTAGTAACTAATGGTCACATAGGGGTATAATCTGAGGAATTCTGCTTTTAGTATCAGGACTGAAGCAGATCTGCAAAGTTTAAAGTGAAGAATCATATATATATAGGAGCAAAATATTACTTTGTGATTTATAGCACTGATTTTCTCATTGAAAAACTCTACCATCAGAACTGTATGCATTGTGGAACCTCACCAAAGGTTATCTCACCAAAGGTTATCTCAACTTTCAAGAAAGAGGTATACTATAAGGTACAGTGATAGTGGAGGTAGATTGATTTTCTGGCAACTCAAGTTTGCTATAAAAAAGTGACCTTGGAAAAAATATAAACACTTGCTTTAATGAATTAATAGAGATACAGAAGGTGATCAAGCCTAAGAAAAATGGTAGGAATGCTCTGAATATCTCAGAAAAAGACAATGAGAAAGGTGACAATCTATATGATGTTAATTAATATGGAGTGCTAATGAAGCAAGCATATTGTTTGCATTTTTCCAAATAGAAGAAATCATATAAAAAAGAAGTTTAATTAAGGTCCTGCACATCAAAGGAATTTCAGTGATCAATGAGTCCCTTGAATCATTACAACTATAGCAAAGATAAAGACATTTTAATTCAGTACTTAGAGATCTTGAAGATCTTTCTTCCCTCCAAGTAAATATTTCTCTGTAATGGATGAGCCTACCACCAGAAAACCATGTATGGGAGAACTGAGAATGAGGTACTTGTGCAAGAAATATCAAAATAGAGTTATTTCTTCATATTCACAACTTTGCTTAGGGTAGGATATCATTTTGTAAGATTACATGACTGTAGCTTGATCACATACTGCTCCAGTGGAATCAATTAAGATGGAATGCTGAACTAAGAATATATTTGCACTTCATCATTCTAAGCATGCAAATGATTAAGACCAGATTCCAGGTCACAATGTCCTTTCTCCTGCTGTTTTCCTTCCAGGAAAGCTACTGCCAATCATTCCCCTTCTGGTGGCAGGTCTACTTGGGATACGTGTAATGTAATGTATACATATATGCTGAATTTATACATAGAACATTAAGATATCACTATGAATATATCTGCAGGCAAAATATCCCCTTTCTTATCTCTGTACTGCTTTTGTTGAATACTTGCTGGTATAGCAGGTTTTCTTGGTAGCATAATGATTGAAAAATGTGACTCAAAACTGATGAAAAATGTATTGCCAGAGTCTTCTTTTTTTTTAAAAAAGAAAAAAATACAGCCAAGCAGAAAAATAGTGTATCTCCGAGAAAGAAAAGTAATAATTAAAAAAAAATCCTGATGAATTTCAACCCGGGGATGTTCTGCAGGTACAGCAAATATGATAGTTATTATACTAGTGAGGAAGATATGCAGCAACAGCATCTGCAGTGGATGTTATTCAAGAACAGCAGAGAAAACGCAGTAAGGGTTTTTCCTGCTTCTGCAAAATAAATGCAAGAGTTGGCTTAGAAGACAGTAAAGTGCAGCAGCCAAATATGACGGCAGCACCTGAGCTGACAGAAGCAGGAAAGTGCTTTGAAAGAGAAGCAGGAAAACATTCCTGGAGGGGGTGTTTAAATATTGATGTCACCTACCATATTCCAAAAAAGGTTGCTGGCCTACAACTAGTGATTCCCCCCACCCCTATCTTTGTAATCCTGGCAGTGTGGATAACAAGCAAACAACCAAGCTCACAGCATACCAAGTATTCCACAGCTCAACTCCGAGCTATATATATTCTCTTCTATTAGTGTGGATAAGCCCTAAGAGACTACATGACTAACAAGGGCTCTCTTGCTTAGTGTAGTTGCTCTGTGGCGCCAGATTATTGTATCGTTTTCTCATTTTGTCTGAACTTTTCTTCTTCTGTTCTTAAGGCAAGGCAGAGGTCTTGAGTTGCTCAGTGATATAAACATTTTGTCTCACTGAATAGTGGTAGAAGTGAATGAAAGAGATCAGTTGGATGCAACCATTGTAGCAACAAGATATGCTATGCTAAAATCAGGTTAAGATGGGATTTTTGAAAACAGAACTGGGGAAAAAACCCTTAGACTTTCTGAAAATAAAGAGGAAAGCTTGAGTTTTCCATGTTAGACCTAATTCATATAGTATTGATTTAATATCTAGTAGAAGCAAGTGGAAATTCTTAAAATGTATGTAATAAATGTGGGGTTATGTGTAGTGTTGGGTGAACTTCAGGAAGTTCTGGTTCGGCAGACTCACGTTGCCGTGAAGTTTGGGTGAGTTCACCGAACCCGAACCCGAACTTTACCCGAACCAAAACCCGAACAGCAGCAGCACTTTTAAAAACTTTTTAAAAAAGTTTGGGTAAAGTTTGGGTCCGGCGTGAAGTTCGGGCAAAGTTCAGGTTCGGCAAAATGCCGCTGCCTGGAAGGAGAGTGGGGAATCCCGTCGTGAAAATAGTGTATTTATCTATAGCTGGAAGCCAGCTTTTAGACCTTTCCTAGTAATTTTACGAAGAAAAGAAGTATAGGTGGAAACATTTTTCTGTTCCTCAAAGCCTTGTCTGGAAAATTATAGAAGCAGAAATTCATAGATATCTAGGTGTGCCTCCATCCTATCCAAATACTCAGATATAGATGGGCAATTTGTAGCCAAGATTCAACCAATTTATCTTTTTTTTATTAATCACAGAGAACTCTCCAACTATGACCTGTTCAAAATATGTAGCAAGCCTTCCTGCATTTTAAGGGATAAGAAAAATGTAACATCTTAACATGAATTTATTCCTTTGCATTCTTCTACCCCCAAATAATTTAAAACATGAGGAAAACTATATCAGCCTCAGCCATTTTCATCATGAGTTGTTGCCTCTCTTTTTTTACTCCACTAACTTCAGTTTCTCCTCTCCAAAATATTAAATGCCCCCTCAGCACTCACAGAAGACCCATCCTATGTTCTAAGATTATGATGAATAGGGAGCATCTATGAGATCCACTTTGATCTAGTGGTTAGGGCACCAGGCTAGAAAATGGGTGACTGTGAGTTCAAGTCCTGCCTTACCCATGAAAGCTATTTGGGTAACTTTGGGCCAATCACTATATCTTACTGAGAGCATTATTGTTGTGGGGCAAGATGTGCTGAATATGTTTTCTGCCTTGAAGTATTTTTACAAATAATAAAAGCTGTATACCAATAACTACATTAATAAAATGTTTCCATAATGGTAATATACTGTATATTTTATATGTTATGAAAAAGCATTGGGTTTTTGATTATTTGGTTATATCTGACAGCCTTAAACCTGTCCCCTTTTTCATAATTGCAGTAACCATGACTGAAGGTTAATAGAAATCGCCAATTAACAGTGTCTACTGTCAGAGATGGTGGGTTCTAGGAGATATATTTTGAAAAAGCTCTAATATGTCCTCCTTATAATCTGTGAATTTCAACTCCACAGCAATATGGCTGGTTCAGAAATTCTGGAAGTTCCCACAGAAAATGAAAAAAACACCCAAATATGCTTAATTCTGCACATAATAACAGCAAGACTATTATTCGCACAACAAAGGAAACACCAAAATATACCTTCCGAGGAGAACTTAATAGAAAAGATTATGACTTATGCGGAAGTGGATAAACTAACTATGGAACTAAAAGAAAGAGATGAGACAGAATACTATAAGAACTGAAGAAAATTTTATTATTGGCTAGTAAAAAACCCAAAAAAACCAAAAACCACCAACCAAAAAATAGTCAAACAAATTAAATAATAGAGATAGAAAGAGAAAGAGGATCAGTCGAAATAAAGGAATAAGAGGAATATCTAAGTAACTTCTACAAATTCTGTTATGTATATAGTAACAATAATATATGTTGGTAATATGGAATCACTATAATATGTAATGTTACAGGACAGTCACAATGTGTTTGATGTGTTTTTTAAATGTTTGTTTATGTGTGTTTATATCTAATTAAAGAAAACTTTATATTATATATATATATATATATATATATATATATATATATATATATATATATATATATATGTTTTCGTAAATTTTCACGGGTATATGTATGTAGATTGTTCTGAGTTCGGGTTTTGCCCTGTGTAATGTTTTGCATGTCTATGCGACGTTTCGGTGAAATCCCATTCACCATCTTCAGGCTGGAGTTCCAATCTTTGTGTTGTTGTAAATGGAACATTTACAACAACACAAAGATTGGAACTCCAGCCTGAAGATGGTGAATGGGATTTCACCGAAACGTCGCATAGACATGCAAAACATTACACAGGGCAAAACCCGAACTCAGAACAATCTACATATATATATATATATATATATATATATATATATATGTAGATTGTTCTGAGTTCAGGTTTTGCCCTGTGTAATATTTTGCATGTCTATGCGACGTTTCAGTGAAATCACATTCACCATCATCAGGCTGAAGTTTCAAGCTTCGTGCTAGAAATTTCTGGTGACGTTTCGACGAGGTCCCACTTGTCATCTTCAGGCTGGTGCTTCTGTTCTTGTACTAGGGCGAACACAGCGAGACCTGAGCTGCCTTTCTTCTATAAATACTGGTGGCTGGGTGTGGTTTGATGGCTCAGCAATTGCCTGCTGTGTAGAAACTTCCTGGTGAGTCAGTGGGGTAACACCTGGGGTCGTTGATTTAACTGAGGTATGCTGATTAGTTAATGATTGTGGATTAGGGGTGATATCCTGAGTAGTTGGAGCTTGCAGGCTACTTGGTTGTTTTGCAATGTGTGTTCTGAGTCTGGTTTCAGTTTCTATGGCTGGGATACATTTGTTAATGAGGGCTGGTTTCCAGATGTCTGGTAGGCGGGAGGTATCATCCTGCTTGTTCATATTTTGGGGATGTTTTTCTATCTCGATGGCTTCCATGATTATTCTTTTGCTGTAGTGTTCTGTTTTGGAAATTAATTTAGTACTATCAAAATCAATTTCATGTCCTGTAGTTTTGAAGTGTTGGAAAAGGGAGGAGGTTTTTTCTTTTTTTCTTAATGCATTCTTATGTTCTGCAACACGTGCATTTACTTTCCTGTTAGTTTATCCAATATATGTGGCTGGGCAGATTTTACATGGTATTTGATAAACTCCCTGGTTTTCTACCTGGATATTGTCTTTGGGGTTTCTTAGGATGTTGGCTATTTTTTTATCTGTACCAAAGGCTGTATTGATGTTGTGTTTGCGGAGAATTTTGCTGATTTTATCTGTGGTGCCTTTGATGTAAGGGAGGAGGGCATTGCCATTGTCCTGTTCTGTGTCTTCATTCATGGGGGGTGTTTCTTTTTGGATTAAGTTGGAGATTGCCTCTCTTTAGAATCCATTGGAAATTAATACATTTGTGAGACTTTGTAATTCAGTTTCCAGGTGGTCTTTGTCGACTAGGCGTTTGGTTCTGGAAATGAGGGTCTTGGCTACGGAATTGATCTGTGCAGGGTGGTGGTGGTATTTTGCGTTCAAGTAGTGGTTGGTGTGTGTCTTCTTCTGGTAGACGGTGTGATAAATTTATCAAGACTGAGAAACACCAGTTTATTGGCTGAATATCTAATTTCAGAAACAGTTCACACCTTTAAAAAAGTGAATTAAAGCATATATAACATGAAAACAAACTTAGAATGACTGCAGTGAGGAGGATTAATTTTTCTTTCAAATAATAATCCTTTTTATTGCCCTGCAATACGTCAGTCATGATGTAGTTACAGTAAAGAAAGTCTTCCCCTTCAGATGCACAGATCCCAACAAGATATCTTTGAAACACCAACCTCACTTGATTATAACTCAGGAAGGTTGATAGCTCTCACAGATTATAACTGAACTGTATAGAAAAGAAGTTCAATAGCAAAAAAGTGAAAGAATTGAGGAAGCCTCCTGTCAGCATATATTGTTCTTTGTGCTGATATTAAAACAAAATGCACTGACAAAAGTAGCTGCCGCAGCACAGCATTGTGAAAAATTGTATCCTTGTATTAAGAGAAAAAGGAACCGTTTGTTCATTTTCAATCCCTTGTAGCAAAACCGATGCTTTTCTTCCCTTTCTGTTTATAAAAATAAATAGAAAAGTGAGAAAATGAAGATTTAGATATTCATTTATGAGACCTTCGTATACAAGAATTGGAAGCAACAGCCAAAACATTTTTTGTCTGGAATGTGTATATGCACACAAGCAGAGGTGAAATCCAGCAGGTTCTGACAGGTTCTGGAGAACCATTAGCGAAGATTTTAAGTAGTTCAAAGAACTGGCAAATACCACCTAGCCCCAGAGTGGAGTGGGAATGGAGATATTGCAATATCATTTCCCCAGAAGTGGGGAGGGAATGGGGATTTTGCAATATCCTTCCCTTGCCACACTCACCAAGCCACAGCCACAGAACTGGTAATTTCAAAAAAGTGGATTTCACCACTGCTCACAAGATATAACTCTTTTGGGGCTATGAGAAATGGACTTGGAAAGAAATAGAGTTATCCAAAGAACTACTGGATTGAAGCTAAGAGCTAGAACTTATTCTATTTCTTGACTGATCTCTAAAGTCATCTAGATCAACCCCCCCCCCCCCCTCCAACCTTTAAAGTACCAGGAGCTGGTTACATGGAGAAAGGTGTGTGTGTGATTTTCCATGCTTCTTGCTTGTCTGTATGGGCCAGTTGCTGGAATACTGCGGCCCAGTTCCAGTGCCTGGACCAGAGGTTGAAGATCCTGATTTAGATTCCTGCAGCCCAATCTGGTAGCCCTAGACTCCCAGCAGAACTAGCTTTGGTTTCAGTTTGTTCTACTTTGAAATCTTGAGTGCATGGAGGACACATGAAATCTTGATTGCATGGTCACCTAAAACTGTATATGCCATTTGCTACACATGCATTCATTTGAGAAGTCTAGAGAATCTTCAGAAGAATAAAACAATACTAGACAGGATAGATGCACTGATAAGTAAATTTAACCTGGGTACAACTTGAAAATAAAATTTAGTAGATACTTGGAGTATTGAAAGGTGATGGAAATCTTTCCTGCTAATCATAAGTGTTAATACTACAGAGCATGCAACTCTTTCCCAATGTTGAAATGTGCTGGTTTTTTAACAAAAAGAACCCTGCACTGCAGATAAAGTCTATCCATATAAACTGAAGGTCACTGGACCAAGCGTTGACTGAGAGAGTTGCAGAAAATCCAATTTATACGAAGCGGGCAATTATACGAAGTCACAGAATTGGTGATTACCTGTTTGTATTTATCTTTAACGATATTTATCTCTCTTTTCTAAATTTCCACTAGGACACAGATCTTTTTTCTTTTTAAGATATTTTACCAACTTAATATTTTATTAAAAGCAACTTACGAGATGCTTAAGTATGACACAAATTGACTCCAACTGTTATCAACAAAACAGCAGTAAAAAATCAAGTGCACTACAGCAGTGGGAAGTCATTTATTTCTAGTATTTTAATTGAAACCCTCTTTCTTAGCTGCAAAGAATTTGCAATTGTAAAGATTGCTGGTAAAATACAAGAGATATTTCAGTATATTTCTGGGATGAATTTTCCTTTTGTTTGCTTGTTCTTTCTTTCTTTAATCCCGCTCTCCAAGTATGGGCACATCTGAGTAACTATTTATTTTACTTGTTTTATTTATTTGTTTTTCCAATACACAATAATACACAATGAGGGTTATAGAGAAAATAATCAGGTAGAATGTATTAAAGGGAGAATAGAGGAGAAAATAAAGGATAAACTAATAAACTATTAGAGAATAGCAGAAAAAGATATAGGGATAGAAGAGAAGATATATGAGATATGGGAGAGACTATAGGACAGGGGAGGTAGGCACTCTGGTGCACTTATGCACGCCCCTTACTGACCTCTTAGGAACTTTGTGAGGTCAACCATGGATACTCTAAGGGTAAAGTGTTGGGGATTAGGGAATGATACTACAGAGTCTGGTAGTGAATTCCATGCTTTAACAACTCAATTACTAAAGTCACATTTTTTACAGTCAAGTTTGGAGCGGTTAATATTAAGCTTGAATCTGTTGTGGGCTCTTGTGTTGTTGTGGTTGAAGCTGAAGTAGTCTTTGATAGGCAGGATGTTGTAGCATATGATCTTGTGGGCAATACTTAGATCATGTTTGAGGCATCTTAGTTCTAAGCTTTCTAGACCCAGGATTGTAAATCTAGTTTCGTAGGGTGTTCTGTTACGGGTAGAGGAGTGAAGAGTTCTTCTGGTGAAGAATCACTGGACATTTTCAAGGGTATTAATGTCAGAAATGTGGTATGGGTTCCAAACAGATGAATTATATTCTAGGATGGGTCTGGTGAAAGTTTTATAAGCTCTGGTAAATAGTGTGAGATTGCCAGAGCGGAAGCTACATAGGATTAGATTAACAACTCTTAAAGCCTTCTTGGCGATGTTGTTGCAATGGGCTTAGTTATTAGTACTCCGAGTTCCTTGACCCAGTGGGGATTATCTGTGATAATTTGTTTATTCAATTTGTATTTGGAGTTCTTGCACAAAATGTGCACAAAGATTGCCTATATCTCATCAAAATCAATTGTATTAGAACAGAATTGCTGCTGTAACATGTAGTTCATGACTATTAGATAGAACGATCAGTGAAGTTTATCTCTCCTTTTAGTTTCTTTTTACTTTTTCATAATCAATAGTGCAAAGTCCAAAGAGTTTTAACTCTACCATATGTTAAGGCTACAGATCCAGTTTCTGAATTAGGCTAATAAACACAAAATGACCAGAGCGTTACCATGATGAGAAACTTTAAC
The DNA here is from genome assembly GCF_031021105.1 of Erythrolamprus reginae. NCBI lineage: Eukaryota > Metazoa > Chordata > Lepidosauria > Squamata > Dipsadidae > Erythrolamprus > Erythrolamprus reginae. The sequence continues at coordinate 284,166,735 of NC_091951.1, forward strand.
ATCTCTAATCATGATGGTCTTTTCATCATTGTTTGGACTTTCTCAGTCTGACATATAATCATTTTAATCATTGTATATGAACCTCTGTTTTGGTGCATTTGTTGAATTGTAAATGTTGACATGCCTATGGGTGTAACCAGAGGTGGGCTGCTAAGGTGGAACAGTGAAGTGGCTCTGATTGCTAGCAGAGTCCAGCGCAATTATGCTGCTGCACCTGGACAGGTAGTGAACTCGTGCGTGGACACGCTACCTGCCCAAGTGCAGTAGCATAATTGTACTGGACTCCACTAGCACTCAGAGCCATGGGGACGAGCACATGTCACCATTCCACCTTAGCAGCCCACCTCTGGGTGTAACTAATCAGATGAATCCTCAACAGCAATCCTGATATCATTATTTGATGGATTATGGAAATGAGTAGAGGAATAGCAAGTTGAGGTTGGAAGACTGGGCTTCATGTCTATGTATCTATGTATGCATGGCAGGTGTATAATGTTTTACAATCAACTGTGTTCAAATAAAATTTGACTATTCCTCTAATGTGCTTCTATTTAAGGAATTCAGCTGGCATCAAAAGGAACATCATCTGATCTTTCACACAATGTACAAAAGGGTTTCTCTGATTAAAACCAATATTGTCATCTACCAGGCATTGAAGACAGTTATCCCATAGTAATGAATTTGCTTTAAGGAACTTCTGCAGAATCAACGAACATTGAAATAGGGGGTGCCAGAAAATACAGAAAAAACTGCTTAATCAGTTCCTTTTCTCTGAGAACACTAGGAGTCCACAAAATTCAGAATAATTGTTATGGATGGGGAAGGGAAAATGAAATGGAATATTGTGGAAGAAAGCATGACTTAGCTGGTTGAAAGAATCAATAGAAGGAGCTCCCACTGAAACATTTTGATGTGGATCATAATTTTAGGATTAGTTATGTAAATAGAAGTTGTATTTACATAACTAATCCTAAAATTATGATCTATGTCCATTCCTCTTTCCTTGTTCGTTCATTTTTCTTTGTTTTTCTGTCATTATTTTGGTGTTATGTTGGTAAGAATAGGGTGGTTCTTGAAGTTATAAATAACACTACTTTTCCTTTCATATATCATCTTACTGAGATAATTCTCTCTCTAATTTACTTTGCTGCCATTGAATCTCTGCAGATAGCCTACATTTCACAAAAGCCAAGATCAGATATTAGGTTATGTTTGACATTAATCAATGCATGAGTATATTTGGAAAGTGATATATTATTGAAGCATTTGCATTTTCTCAACTATCTTGACTTTATATACCTGACTCACACCCTCTGTATGTGTGTATGTCTTTGTGGCTCACTCTAAATACATTATTGTAATCTGTCAGGTCGAAGCCATTTTGTTGGGATCTTTGGCCTGCTATTTGGACATGCTATTTGAAATGTATTATTAGCTGTCGGAATTTGGGGTGGTAGTTTTTAGTACGATTGTTGAATGAATGGTAACAGAAGTTTTTAAAGTAGATTTTTATGGATTGTTTTTAATGTATTAATTGGATTGATTTTATTATTGTCTCTTATATATGCTGTGAGCCGTCCCGAATCTTCGGAGAGGGGTGGCATACAAATCCAATTAAATAAATAAATAGTTTCATGAGGGATGTCTGCAGGGTTGGGCTGCTGTCCGGATGGGGGGGGGAACGTAGTGGGGTAGCGAAAATGGAACTCCACCCAATTTGCACTGAAAGAAGTTGAAAGAAAATCCTGCATAAGCCATGCCCACAGTGTGGTAGTAAAATTTTTGATAGCCCTTCATTGGCCTGTAGCCATAACAAATTCCTTCTAGATGGTCAAGGTCATCCTTTGTCTTCGCACTTCTGCACTTGCACTGAAGGAGATGGCAGTTGCTGCCAAGTGGGCAGATGAAGATTGTTCAGTGTAATAGACTTGGGGGTGTGGGGACAAAGGATTGAACTTTCAACTGGGTGGATAAACTCCAGGGACTTCAGATTCAGTTTCTCCCACATGTGCCAACATGGTTTTGCTAATAAATTGAAACTTTGAGGAATTCTTTGCCTCGGACTCTGATTTAATTTTCGATGCTATTTGGAACCCTGACATAATCACTATACAAAGTATTGATTACTTTTCATCTTTGGTACCTCCTTTGAAGCCAGAACAGAATTACATAGTCTGTTTCAAATTTAGATTTGGTTGATATCAAACTTTAGGTTGCTGAGATGAAGATTACAACCAAATCAATTTTCAACAAGTTCCAATTATTATTGCCTTGAGGTTTTCAAACAAATGATTTAATTATCAATGAATAGGATTGTTAAAATGGATTACCTTCAGAGAATGCCATCACTCTGCTAAGCAAATAATAATAGCATTTAGGTTTATATACCACCTCATAGTGCTTTTACAGCCCTCTTTTACAGCTAATTGGAATGCTAAAAGTATTGACATATACGGTATAAGTAGAATAATGACAGAAATGATAAAACAAGTAAACATCTTTTTAAAAAGTACAAAATCACATATAATGTTTGTAAGTGCTGCATTTTATGAATGCTGCAGCACTTACAAACATGCTATGTGATCCTACGAGTAAATTTCCAATATTCAAAAGAGACTGGAAGGGAAAGTCATTCCAAAGACATTCATGTTTATTATTAGATACTGACCCAGAATAGTACAGGTGGTCCTTGACTTACAACCTTTGGTTTAGTGACTGTTCGAAGTTAACATGGTACTGAAAAGGTGACTTATGACCATTTGTCACACTTATGACCATGACAGCATCTTCATAGTCACATGATCAAAATTTGAACACCTGTCAACAGGCTTGTATTTGTGATTGTTCCAGTGTCCCACTGTGCTGATACACTAAAGGGATATTTAGCTCAGATTAAGGAGCTGTTTCTTTAAGAGATTGCATTAGGGGAATGTTGCTGGAGATTGCACTCTGGGTAATGTAGTCCATGACATATGACCTCCAACTCTGTGCTCTTATTGGCCATCAAGCTATACCTAGGCTGCTGGATAATCCTGCCATTCTCTCCAACGGGACATTTTTAAAGTCTTAACAAAGAACCATGCAACTACCTGCAGATAGGACAAATGAATCTCTTTTCACCCATGTGTAATGGGACAGGTTATGGACATAAGATCTGAGGAATTTCATCTCTAGTAAGCCTATGATATGGAGATACCAGACTATAAATGTCATCTGTACAATTTACCCATTTGTGTGGGATTTTATCTGACTGAAAAAAAGCATTTCTAAGCTTGGACCAGAACACCTAGGGTCCAGTATTGGGTTTGCTAGGAAATACGAGCCACATTGCATGCCAGTAGTAAAACCGGCAATGTGTTCACAGCTCCAGGTGACCAGCGGGCAGGCGCCTGTGTCCTGCCGAGATTTTGTTTCTGTGCATGCACAGGAAGTAAAACCTTGCAAGAGAATGTGTGCGCACACTATATTTTGGCAATTTTTTGCTTCTGCGCCTGTGCAGAAGCAAAAAATCACTGAAATCTCGTATCCGTGCATGTCCTCTCATTAGATTTTGCTTCCTGTGTATGCGCAGAAACAAAATCTTGCCAGTAGTAAAACCAGTGAGGCTCATGCAGCTCTGGGTGACCAGCAGGTGGGCGCCTATGTCCTGCCGAGATTTTGCTTCTGCGCATGTGGAGGAAGTAAAATCTTGTGGGAGGACAGGCCCATGCATGAGATTTTGGTGGTCTCTTGCTCCTGCGCATGAGTGGAAGCAAAAAAAAATCACTGAAATCTCACACACACGCACATCTCTTCACGAGATTTTGCTTCCTCTGCATGTGCAGAAGCAAAATCTCACCGCCCATCTGCCCACCAGTCACCTGTATCTGCATGTTCATCGGACCGGTAGCGGAAGTAAGTATGAACCCCCCCACCTGCTGGGGTCTTATAATCAATCACCTTTTGTGGCCCTCTGAAAACGTCAGTGGGAAAGCCAGATTCACTTTAGAACCATGTGACTAACTTAACAACTGCAGTGATTCAGTTAACAGCTGTGACAAGAAAGACCATAAAATGAGGCAAAATTGACTTAACAACTGACTTGCTTAATAACAGAACTGGCGTACACTGTTTTTACATAATAAAATAAAAGCAACAACAAGAGGGAAGTTTAGAAATTGACTTGTGGTGTTATTATGTATGATTAAATAATATGGTAAGTGGTATTAGAACAATATATTAAAATATGGAAAAAATTAAATAATGATAGACTCTAATATAAGTGTGTATTATTATTATTAGAAATTTATAAGTTGGTTGAAGGTAATAACTATGGTCAATTTTTCTAGTTCTATTTGTATTGGCATGTATGAAACTCATATGCTACACTGTTCACGCATTGATATGTATATGTAAAATAAAACAAAAAACTTGGGGAGGAGTGCAAAAAAGAAAAGATTGGACAATCCTTTATCCAAGGAAGTTACAGGCCCCTTGTGTTGGGCAGTGGACTGGACTAGAGGACCTCTATGGTCTTTTCCAATCTTATGATACTTTTTCTATTTTCTTTTTCTGATTTTCTATGGAATAACCTGCAAAATGGAAACCTTTTTGTTTAATTGATCCTGGATCAGAAAATGGATTAACTTAATAAACAACTTCAGAGTGTTATGCAAACTTTTAAAAAAATGTTGGGCTCAATTGTGATCATAAATTGAGACTACATGTACTTTGTTTTTCTTCCCTATTCGTCCATTATGGACCTTATAAACTTGATTTTTTTTTAGATTCCAGATCCATTCAATGCACATAAACACCTTTAAAACCCAACGGGAAGATTAAAATTAAAAAAGATCTTACAGTCTTCTAAGCTTCTGATGTTTCAGAACTCATTATCTTTAGGTCTATTGAGGACATGGTTTCTTATCCAATGTGAGACGTATTGCAGGAATATAATGAACAAGAAGCAGAGTTTTAAATATGGGAAATGATGGCATGCTTTTAATAATGCTCTCTCTGTTCCACAAGAACAGGCACAGTAATTTAGAAATATTCATTTTCATTATTATTGGCTTCTAATGGAAGAAAGGTTGGGGGGGGGAGAGAGCAACTGGTGATTTAATTTTAATGAATATGTTAGTCAAAGTATAGTTTAAGTAAAAGTCCTTTGGAGAATTTGAACAAGACTTTTGATAGCACATTACAAATGTACCAAATATGGTCAAGAAGTTTGAAAACAATAACACTTGTTTGCTTTCACATAATGACATCTTTCTAAATAAATATATTTTGAATTAATAGCAGTGATTAGAATTGCTGAAGAGGAAACCAATAAATGGGTTTAATTCACAATGGAACAAAGCCACCTCTTTTTATCCTTGCAGAAAAATGAATGAAATTGCCTCGTATCATTGGCTCATTTGGAGCGCTGCAGAAGTTCAGGGAATGAAAAGCCACATGATTAATTCCTTCCTCCTTTTCATGTCTTTTACTATTGTTTGATTATATCCTACCCCATTCCAATAACTCTGAACAGCGTACACGATATATAACACAGAAAAAAATTAAACATTTCCCGCATGACTGTTATACTGTGGTATATTTTTAATCATAAAATTCCAAACCAAAACATACAATATAAAAAGGAATATGTCCAAAAAAGAGAGAAAATAGAAAAGAAGAAAAATAGCAAAATGCTTGAACTCAAAATGTTATCCAAAGAAGTTTCAATTTTAAGCAATCTTCCTGAAAACAAATAACACACATATGTAGCCAGATGTCTACTAAGATACCATTCCAATGTACTGGTGCCATCACTGAGAAACATCACTTTCTGGTTACAGCTTATTTCACCTCTCATAAGTATGGACAACAAGTAATATCTCCCTAGCTATGTAAGTCCAATTCTAGTTGAGTAGTTGGTCTTGCACATAACCACTTTAAATTGTACCCATAAATCAATTGGCTAACAATGCAGGGTCCCCAAATCAGTGCACTTTACTCCTAGAACCAAGGGCCACCAAACACATAACTAGAAGTGCTGTATTCCAGACCAATCATATTTTCCAAACAGTGTTTGAACAAAGTGTCGTGAATGGGATGCTGCAATAGTCTAATTGGATGGTAACGAAAACACGAGTTTCTGTAGTCAAAACATCTTGTAGCAGTTGAAGTTGGACAATTGGTACAAGTTGAAGCTGGGTGAGGGTCCCTTTAGCCATGGCTTCTAACTGTTGCTTGAGTAGAAGCCGTCAATTCAAAAGGATCCTAAATCAGATACTTCTTCCTTCAGAGGAAGTTTCTGGCTGTTTAGAGACAACACTGCATCATTAGATAATCCAATGTCTGTTGTGTATACTCCCTTTCAGCCTGAGGAATGCTCAGACTTGGAGGAGGAGGGTAATTTAGAGATTGTAAATTTACCTGATTTAAAGATAGATGGCAATGTTAGTGATGACCCTGGAGCTAATGACATAGACATGAATTCAGATGAATCAAATGGGGCAGATGGCAGATGGATTGATCCCCATTTTAGAAGCTATCAGAAGAAAGAGGGAGGAGATATTAGAGTCAGAGGGTGAGGAATTAATTAATCAATTACCTCACATCCAGGTGTGAATGGAAGAAGAAACTGATTCCGTTCAATCTTGTCCTCCCAAAATGGACACGTCCATGACACACTCGGGAGCATAAGCTAAACAATGAGGAGATTTATTACCTGCTTTTATGACTCCTGGCTAGCATTGATTAGCCCATAAATTTTAGAATGACTTGTGGAATGTTTTTATGTTACTACTAAGATAATTTACTTAACTACTAAAGATAGAGATGAGAAAAGAAAGCACTTTGTGGAAAGCTGGTGTATGAATGAGAGAACAAGGAGAAATAAAGAAGAAGTTGTGTTTTTACAAAGAGATGCATTGAGAAATCATTTATTCCAATTATTATCTGAATTAGCCTGAAACCAGAACAATATCCAAATAACAATTTCATTTTAATTGGGTTCAAATATAGCCTTTTCTGTTCCATCCCTGGTAGGTTACTACACCACATTGCACTGCCCTGCATCTTAAGTTACATTTACAAACCAATATCAATAATGTTTTGAGCTTTTCTTCCCCCTCCTCTCCAGTTAAGTTTCTCAAAAGGTGTAGCAAGCTAGTACAGAAGTGGCTCCTTTCCTTGATCTTTGAGAAATTATGGAGTGTGTGTGTCAACTATCCCCATGGAACTCATTTGGCAATGCAACTTCATGTGCGCCTAAAGTAGTGCGGTCCAGTGCACCACTTTGGTAGCGACCTGACGATTGCGCAATTCTGGCATGATGGCTCTGGTCTATCTTTGACGGTCCAGGTGTGCCACCATCTTTCTAATATAACTTTCCACAATTTTTGGCTTTCTGCCAATGCACAGAAGCAAAATCATGCTGGGGATGCACGTGCACATAAAACATGAAACATTGAAATATGCACACAGTGCACTGGTAGGAAAAAGTAAGCAACCTGCCCCTGGTGCCTAGTCAATGGATTTGCCCTTCGCATTAAAATATAAAATATGTAATTAGGAAAAGAAACTGAAAGAGAGCAAATCAGAAATTTGTAGCTGTAACCCAACAGGATACATGGTTTTAGGTCCCTAGACTACTACTAATAATAATAATAATGATGATGATAATGATGATGATGATGATAGCAACAACAGCAACAACAACAACATTTATTTATAATGCCATTTTAGCAAAGGGTAAAACAGGCCATATACAAGATAATAACACTTCATAGATAATATATACACTTAGCAAAAGCACAGCTAATAAAAACCATGAACTTATTAAAACATTCCCAACCTCTCTAATGTCTTGATCCCCAGACAAGGATAATTCAATCTGGTGAATCAAAAAGGAATGTTTTTAATGCCTTACAAGAACAGAGAAAATTCTCCTCTACCCGAAGCTCTAAGGAAAGTCTGTTCCACAGACATGGGGCCAGATCTTGAAAGGCCCGCAGTTTTGATGTTACTTTGTGTGTCTGTGGAACAGACAGCAGACCCTTCCCTGCTGAACGTAGGTCCCTTGATGGTGTATACCCAAGAAGGTCATTTTCTGAGTCACCAGAACAACTGGTGCAACTCTTCTAGCCACACACACACACACACCCTGAGTTGAACCCTCCCTAACTGACTTGGAAGAAGTAACCCAGCACTGCAATTTTTTAAAAAAAATATTTTTTATTAAATATATACATTTTAAAAAAACAAACACAACATATACAAATACATTTACACACATATACATTAAATATTTTCAAGTAAAAAAATATTTCCTTTTTTTTCATCATTTATACCACATTATCCAGGTACAATAATAGTCCAAACCTTTTTTGTCGTTCAATTCATGGTTAACCTGCACAGTCATTTTTTTTTCATTGTCTCTTTATCTCCAGGTACTTTTGAGTTCTTCCATTTTTGTGCATAGGTGATTCTAGCTGCTATCACAATATGTAGCAATAAATATTTAATATTTTTGGAGTATATTTTCCTAATAATACCTAGTAAAAATAGTTCCGGGGTAAATTTAACCATGGTTCCTGTTAATTATTGTAACTATCTATGAAGGTTTTTTCAATATATTTTAACTTCAGGACATGTCCACCATGCATGAAAGAAGGTGCTTCATTCTCTTTTGCATTTCCAGCAAATCTGATTACAATTTGGATAACTTTTAGCCAATCTATTTGGGGCCAGATGTCACCAATAAAATGTTTTATATTGATTTTATTTGTACATGATTGATTTGGTTAAAATAATAATAATAATAATAATAATAATAATAATAATAACAACAACAACAACAAAATTATTATTATTATTATTACTATTACTATTATTATTATTATTATTATTATTATTATTATTATTATTAATTAGATTTGTATGCTGCCCCTCTCTGAGGACTCAGGGCGGCTCACAACACTAATGACAATACAATACAATGCAAATCTAATGTTAAGAAAAAAACTAATTTAGAAACCCACTATCATTAAGAACAATCAATGCTAAACAATCATACCACACTCAAATCCTACTAGTCATAAAGTAATTTAATGTTTCTATTCCAAATTTGCTGTTAGACCGCCAGGGGTATGTTATGGCTGATATTTTTTGCCCAGGCAATCATTGATCCTTTTACAATCTCCTTCTGTTTATCATATTCAATCATATATTTTGCAAATATTTGAACCATCCCATGCAGAGTATCTTGTAGCCATCGGTATCATGATAAGCACATCTTTATTTGGAATGGCTGCTTCATATATTTTAATGCAAGGTCATTTCTGTTTGGCAGCAATCTAATACGAGAAAAATACAGAACCTTCACTACCGATCGTGAATTCTCTGAGAATCCCATCATAAATGAAATACAGTCACTTCTTTGGAGAGGCTTCGGTGTTTAATCTTAGAAAAGTGGAAAACCCATATCTACCTGCCACTATGTAAAGAAAAAGACCATTTGAGAAGGTAAACAAAGCACTGAAATATAATTCTAGGTTGGTAAAAGAGACACCTGAGTTTTACTGGCTCTGGCAAGAAGAACTGAGAAGTTAAATAATTGACATAATCTAAATAATCATGACAATGTCATGCAGTAATTTAAGGCAAGATGGTTCCCATATTGATACAGCCAATTTCTGGTTGAAACAGCAAAACCCTTAGCTAAAGAACTATACCTACATCATAAATAGGTATTTTTAGACAGACTAATAGATAAAATGACCTAGTTTTAAAATACTTTTTAACGATTGAGTTAGAATTCGAGTAGGTTAAGGATACAATGTTAAAATGGATGGGAAATATAGGATATACAATAGATAGAGATTGTTGGCAGCAATTATGGGAGAGAAATTATAAAATAACAATGTCAACTGCATTCAAGGAAAATATGTATAAGATGTTTTATAGATGGCATATATCACCACAAAAGCTAGCGAAAATGTTTCAGAATTTGTCGATGAACTGTTGGAAATGCAGCGAGTTACCTGGCTCATTCTATCACATGTGGTGGACTTGTCCAGAAGCACGGAAATTTTGGACACAAATTCAACATTGGATTCAGACGATTTTAAGAAAGACTATTGATTTTAGACCCGAGATATACCTTCTGGCCATTTTACCAGATACTTTTGATAAAGAAGAGACATATTTAATTATAAATATAATTACTGCAGCTAGGATTGTATATGCACAATGTTGGAAATTAAATAGGATACCAACGGAAAGAGAAGTTTTGAGAAAAAAATTATGGAGTGTGCAGAGATGAGTTGATTGACTTTGAAACTTAAAGATAAACAAGACTCTGATTATTATAAAATTTGGGGGAAGTTTTATGATTGGATAGAAAATTAAGAGATACATTATGTATTATTAGGAATTGGTTAATATTGTGGAAAAATAGAAACAAGTGAATTTGATTTAAGCTTTGCAAACCAGATGGCAAAGATGAGAAATGATGGTAGCACTATATAATGATATAACACAAAATTTACCTATTGTTTAGATTTAAACATATAGAACATTATTTCATGATGTAGGTTACATTTTATGAAAAGTTTCTTTTACTACAGATATATATATATATATAGAGAGAATTTTTAATCAACTATATGATATAAGATTAAATTTAGATAAAAGAGATTTTATTATTCTTTACATTGTTGTAACCTTTAGTAGTAGGACGGTGAGGGAAAAAAATTAATTTAGAATTTTAAGAATTGCTAATATTGTATAAAATTAACAGAAAATTTTATACAGGAAGAGAAATAAGACCTTCCATGGAGTGAGTAATGAAAAAAGAAAAGTTTGTATATAATTGATTTTAAGCATTGTTGTGTTTATAACCATATATTGTTTTATTTTATGGTGGAGAAAAATAAAAATATATATACCCCCCCAAAAAAAGTACAGTGATACCTCGTCTTACAAACACTTCACCATACAAACTTTTCAAGATACAAACCCGGGGTTTAAGATTTTTTTGCCTCTTCTTACAAACTATTTTTACCTTACAAACCCACCGCCGCCGCTGGGATACCTCGCCTCCAGACTTGCTGGGATACCTCGCCTCCGTTGCCAGTGAAGCACCCGTTTTTGCGCTGCTGGGATTCCCCTGAGGCTCTCCTCCATGGGAAACCCCACCTCTGGACTTCCATGTTTTTGTGATGCTGCAGGGGAATCCCAGCAGGGGAATCCCAGCAGTGCAAAAATGGGTGCTTCGCTGGCAACAGAATTCTGGAGGTGGGGTTTCCCAGCGAGGGGAGCCTCAGTGAAATCACAGCATTGCAAAAACACAGAGGTCCAGAGGTGGGGTTTCCCATGGAGGGGAGCCTCAGGGGAATCCCAGCAACACAAAAACGGGCACTTCAGCTGGCAAAGGGGGTAAATTTTGGGCTTGCACGCATTAATCACTTTTCCATTGATTCCTATGGGAAACATTGTTTCGTCTTACAAACTTTTCACCTTAAGAACCTCATCCCGGAACCAATTAAGTTTGTAAGACAAGGTATCACTGTATTTCAAATGAGCTACCTAGAATAAAAATATAGATTGGCAATTTAATCAAATTCTTCCATCTCTGAAACACAACATCTTTATCTTAAGGCTGTTGCTTACAGTAGATATGCTTTTGTTGTGTTACTGTAAGTTCACTTGAAGTATTTATTCAAACAGACCTATTTGTATAAAAATTAACAGCAACTCACAATCACCCCAATAGGGAAAATATCTGCAACATTTCCCCAAAGGCAAATGAAGATCTCCTAGGCACAGAGCTCAAAGTCACGCAATCAGTTCTCAGACAATTACCATAGTCGTCCTACCGATAAAATTGCTGGCTCTGGTCGATGAGCAATAATGTTCTTCTTCTTCAACTCTGCTATCATTCTTTGCCCTTTAAGAACTTACCTAGACTCCTTTTTCATTCTTCATATTATAGTTAAATGAATCAGGTACTACTTAACCTCCCCACCATTTGCATCACAACAGAAAGGCATGTTTTGTGCTCCCCTCGTGCATGTTTTGCACTCCCCTCATGCAAAGTTGTTCCAGCGCATGCTCAGTAGTTAAAAACAAGCCTGAAAAACAGCTGAGGAGCTAATCAGATGGACTTCAGAAGAAACAATAAAGGTCCATATAAACCTAGGGGCAGGAGTATCGGCCCACTTCCAAGCACACAGAGAACAGGTTCTGCATGTGCAGAAGAAAAAACCCAGGGGAAAACCCCAGGGAAAAAAATTAATTAAAAAAAATTAAAGATGGCGGCTCCCATGGACCAGCACCAACTGGTCCAGTTCCATGACATAACCAGAGAGTTGCTACTGGTTCAGGTGAACTGGTCTGAACTGGGAAGAATGAATCATGTCTGAAATAAATATCTAATGTGGCCATGTGGAACACTCAGGATATTTTTCTTATGCCTTAAAGGAGTACAGTGAACCCTCGATCATCGCGAGGGTTCCGTTCCAGGACCCCAAGCGATGATCGATTTTTCGCGAAGTAGCGGTGCGGAAGTAAAAACACCATCTGCGCATGTGCAGATGGTGTTTTTAGTTCCACCGCCGCAGCGCGTTGCTGGGGAGCGCGCGCGCGTTGCTGGGGCCGCTCCCCAGCTGGGGAGCGGATCTGGGGTTTCCCCAAGCGCGCGCGAGTTGCTGGGGCCGCTTCCCAGCTGGGGAGCGGATCTGGGGTTTCCCCAAGCGCGCGCGCGTTGCCGGCTCCGCTTCCCAGCTGGGAAGCAAAGCTAGGCTGCCCCAAGCTCGCGCGCGTTGCTGGGGCTGCTCCCCAGCTGGGGAGCGGATCTGGGGTTTCCCCAAGCGCGCGCGCGTTGCCGGCTCCGCTTCCCAGCTGGGAAGCGAAGCCAGGCTGCCCCAAGCTCGCGCGCGCCGCCCGCCCGCCCACGCTGTTGCCGGCTCCGCTTCCCAGCTGGGAAGCGAAGCCAGGCTGCCCCAAGCTCGCGCGCGCCGCCCGCCCGCCCACGCTGTTGCCGGCTCCGCTTCCCAGCTGGGAAGTGGAGCTAGGCTGCCCCAAGCTCGCGCTCCAGCCCACCGCCGCTGGGGTCTTACCGGGGCAAGAGGGGGAAGACCCAGGGAAGCCTCTGCCCGGCGGGGAAACTCCACCATCTACGCATGCGTGGAAGGGCACGCATGCGCAGATGGTGGAGTTTACTTCCGGGTTGAAAACTAGCGAAATAGCCCTTTCGCGATCCTTGAGGACGCGAAACTCGAGGGTTCACTGTACTGCAAAATGATATGTGAGCATATTAATTAAACACAAAAAGGGCTGTGGAAAATTATATCTTGAATTCATTTTTCCTAGGTTCTTAATAGCTTGTTATTATTATTATTATTTATTAGATTTGTATGCCACCCCTCTCCAAAGACTCGGGGTGGCTAACAACTATAAAAAAACAATGTAAGCAAATCTAATATTAAAAACAATCTAAAAAACCCCAATTTAAAAAACCACTCATACATACAACCATTCCATGTATACATTTTATAAGCCTAGGGGGAAGAGAAATTTCAATTCCCCCATGCCTGACGACAGAGGTGGGTTTTAAGGAGCTTGCGAAAGGCAAGGAGGGTGGGGGCAACTCTGATATCTGGGGGGAGCTGGTTCCAGAGGGTCGGGGCCACCACAGAGAAGGCTCTTCTCCTGGGTCCTGCCAAACGACATTGCTTAGTCGACGGGACCCGGAGAAGGCCAACTCTGTGGGACCTAACCGGTCTCTGGGATTCGTGCGGCAGAAGGCGGTCCTGGAGATATTCTGGTCCGATGCCATGAAGGGCTTTATAGGTCATAACCAACACTTTGAATTGTGACCGGAAATTGATTGGCAACCAATGCAGACTGCGGAGTGTTGGTGTAACATGGGCATACCTAGGGAAGCCCATGATTGCTTTCGCAGCTGCATTCTATTGTCAACAGAAGAATGTCACCTTTACAGGTATGTTCGCCTTATGACAACTCAGTCATCAACTGTTCCAAGTTATGGTAGAGCTGTACAAATGGTGGTTATGACCAGACCTGGACATTTCCAGTGATCTTTCTTCCAGGTCCACTCCTGCTTATTTAATACAGCTAAAACAAAGTTGGATAGATACTGATTTTTTGACTTTTCTATTGAAGAGATATTTTAATATTAGAAATAACCAGGGAGGACCTTCTAAAGGTAAAACATGGAAAGGAAGAAAAAAAAGCCTCTTAATTTTGGATCTAACATGTGGGCTTGTTCCCTCGTATCACATTTCTGCAAGGGAAAAATATAATTCATATTAATACCCTTGTATTTTATCTTATTTTATATATTTTATGATCTTAACACTTTATATTTTATTCTACCTTACATTTCTCTTAAATGCCTGTCATCAGAATATGTCCAATATTGTGTAAACCCAAAGAATAAATAACACTATTCAACAGATGTCTAAATGAAAGGCTCGTAAATTTTATACACACTGAAGATTCTAGATTTGGAAAGATAAATTTGAGCCATCAAATTCAACATACTGTTAATCCAGAAACCATTCTGACAGGTAGCCAACCAGCCAAGCAGAATTAATGTTAATTAATTCCAGAGTTAAACAACTTTTATAATAAAAAAAAATCTCATCCTTTGTATTTTAATTGTTTCTTTATCACATCCCCCACAGTCCCTCCAATGTCATGGAAAATCACAAGTCTTGTGAGCTTTTTTGGTAGCCTCAAAGGATAGCACAGTATTTAAAATATTATATAGAGTTCAGTGGGTTGTAGAGTAATTTCTTGGCCTCAGCATTATAATGAACAAAGGAATAACCATATTAAAATGTAACAAACTCCATGAACAATCATATAGCAGCAACAATAGAACAGATGTTCTTCAGGAATTGCTTTGAAGTTCTGAACTTTATTGATTTAAAAGAAAACAGAATCTATGGAATGAAATTAAAGAAGTTGTTAAGGATGAAAGAGATTGTCAAAAATGAAAAAAAAACAGAAAAAAACCAAGAAAGGCAAAAATGTCAGGAACAAACTTAACAAAGAGTTTCAAAGAGTTGTTAGAAGATATTACAAAAAACAGCATTATAACATTTGTAAAGGCATAGATGTCACAGAAAAACAAGAACAGTCTTTTAAAAGATATCTAAATTCAGAAGGAAGTTCAAACCTCAAATAGATATGCTAAAAGAAGCCAACAGTCAGATAGTTAACGATTCAAAAGAAATCAAATGAAGATGAAAAGTCAGTTCACGATGGATAGAAATATGCAACTGGGTATTATCCAAATAGTGATAATACCTCATCCAATTTTGATGTATGATTTCACCCAGTGGCTTTATGTAGTTAAGACTAGCTTAGAAGGAAGGAAGCAAACCAGCACAAAGTTGTTTCCCTCACCTCCACCTCCCAAAAGTGAGCCAAAAGGATGCTATGGCTGATGGCATCAAAATCATTGAGAAGTCAAGAAGAGCCAAGATGAATACACTATCCCCTCCCATTCCCTTCTCACCATAGGCCAGTGATGGCGAACCTATGGCAAGGGTGCCACAGGTGGCATGCGGAGCCATATCTGCTGGCACGCGAGCAATTACCCTAGCTCAGCTCCGAAGGGCATGTGTGTGCCAGCCAGCTGATTTTTGGCTCACATAGAGGCTCTGGGAGGACATTTTTGGCTTCCAGAGAGCCTCTGGGGGGATGAGGAGGGAGTTTTGGCTTCCAGAGAGCCTCTGGGGGGGTGAGGATGGAGTTTTTACCCTCTCCCGGCTCCAGGGAAACCTTTGGAGCCTGGGAAGGCAAACATGAGTCTACTGGGCCCACCAGGAGTTGGGAAACAGGCTATGAGGGAAGCTGTTTTTGCCCTCCCCGGGCATTGAATTATGGGTGTGGGCAATCGCACTTGTGCGTTAGCGCATGCACTTGGTCTTTCGACACCCGAGGAAAAAAAAGTTCACCATCACTGCTATAGATCGTTCAAATCCATGACTAATGCTGGGCCTGAAATTTGTCAGGAAGAAGTCTAGATAATCTTCGGAGAGGGGCGGCATACAAGTCTAAATAATAATAATAATAATAATAATAATAATAATAATAATAATAATAATAATAGCAGGAGCAGCAACAACAACAACAACAACAATCAGTTTTATCCAAGATCCTCTGGGTTTGCAGTGCCACAACCTACTCAACCATTTTCTTTAAAAAGAGAAGT
Source organism: Erythrolamprus reginae (assembly GCF_031021105.1). Taxonomy (NCBI): domain Eukaryota; kingdom Metazoa; phylum Chordata; class Lepidosauria; order Squamata; family Dipsadidae; genus Erythrolamprus; species Erythrolamprus reginae. The sequence goes on from NC_091951.1 coordinate 284,182,954, forward strand.
TGTAAGTCTGGATGGAAATTGTCCAGAATGGTGGGGCCAAGTGAGGGCTTTTTGAGAAGAGGATGTTCCAGTGCCTCTTTAAATGGTGCTGGAAACACCTCTTCTTCCAAGGATGAATGAGCCATTAAAAGGATCCACCCGGGTGGCCTTGACCAACCACGAATGGCATAGAGCTAATTCAGAGATGTCCATATTTACAGTTCTAAGGATCTTATCTGCTTACTTAAGTCAAACAGGGTCAAACTATTTCCAGAAAACTGGGTAAGACAAGTTGTTTCCACTGGACCTGAAATATTATTGGTTTCCAAGCTGTGAATTGATCAAATTGATTCTACTTGTCAGGTGCACTAAAATGTCTTCACAATGATCCTGGATATATAAACCCCTCTGTCTAGGAGAGTATGGATCATCTTAAACACAGGGTTGGCAGGTGATTCTCTGCAGACATAATAAGAGTGTAAAAATATTGAAGTTTTACTGTTCTTATTAAAAAAAATAGCAATAGCGTTTAGACTACCACTTCATAGTGCTTTTACAGCCCTTTCTAAGTGGTTTACAGAATCAGCATATATTGCCCCCAACAATCTGAGTCCTCATTTTACCAACCTCGGAAGGATGGAAGGATGAGTTAACCGAACTCCAAGTTAGAATTGAACTGCTGAACTACAGCTAGCAGTTAGCTGAAATAGCCTGCAATGCTGTACTCTAACCACTGTGCCACCCTGATTCTGTGATAGGGCTTAATAAGCTCCAAGTCACAATTGATTTGATTCCTCCTTGTCTTGCCCAGCAATGTTCTAGACATTTTTTTAAAAAATCAGTTCGCTCATCTCCTCCATTGATTATAGGGAGTACCAGAAGAGATAGGCCAAGAGATGTTGCATGGGTACAATGTTCCCCAAGGTTTTGGCCATTTTCCTATTCAAGGCAGTAACCAAGACCTCAACAGGACCCTACTGCATGTCCATACTGTATACCTTTGGCCACCTGTGGAAGAAGCCAGGATAAAAGAATCTAAATGTCATCAATGCATGATCTGACTATGACAGAGGAGATAAAGATAGTTCCTCTCTCAGATTACATTGCCACTTTTCTGGCATGTCTGGTATCTGACCACTGTTTCAAATCAGGCCATGAATAACCTGACATAGGCTCATAGCCCATAGCTACCATGCATTCCTGAGTAGCTTCTAGGAACAAGTTGGAGGCTCCCAGGGCCATCAGCCTGCATTGACGTTGATGTTGGAGGACTCCTAAAGATATCATGAACATCCAAGACAAACAACGAAGAAATCATCAAACAAATTAACCCAGAATTCTCATTTGAGGCACAAATGACCAGGCTCAAATTATCCTTCTTCAGATACATAAAGCAAATACCTAGCTCTCTAGTGAAAACTCTAATGCTGGAAATGATGTAAGGAAAGAGAAGAAGATGATGATTGATATCATGCTGGATGAATATAGATACAGAAACAGAGGCAATGAGAAGGTCTGAAAGATTAGGAATGGACAACTGTGAAGAAGTTCTATCTATCTATGTGGTTGTCAAGAACCAGCACTAATTTAATAGCATATGATCAGTTTTAAAAATCCTAATACAATAAGATTTTTTTTAAAAAAAGCAATTTAAATTAGTTATGTAAATTAAACATTTATTTTGATTTCCAATTAGTAATTGATAATTTATATATTAAAAATTGCCTTTTTCCCCTACAACCATTCTCAACAATTCATGTGAGAAAGCTACTTATCAAAGAAGGTCTCATTCCATTTTCCTTTTGGGATTATTTACTCACTTAAGGTAAGATCCAGACAGATGAAAAGGAAACCAGTTCAAAGAGTGTGAAGACCTAGGACAGTGATTTTCAACCTTTTTTGAGCCGCGGCACATTTTTTACATTTACAAAATCCTGGGGCACACCACCAACCAAAATGACACAAATCAAATAAATAAATAAATAAATAAATAAATACATACATACATACATACATACATACATACATACATACATACATACATACATAACCCCCTCGTATATACAATCCCATGTAACATCCCCTTATAAATACAGTCAATCATCAATCATCCCTACTCAAATTTATATCTCATTTCTGGGTACTTCTCCTGTCTTTCCCCCTTTTCTCTCTCATGTTTGTCATTTCTCTCTCTTCCTCCCTTTTTCCCTCATTCCTTCTCCCTCTCACTTCTCCTCTTTTTCCATCCCTGTCTCTCTCTCCCCCCCCCCTTATGTGTGTGTGTATATACACACTGGAACCAGGTGTGGGCTGGGGGGCATTTCTTATTATTTGGGTGCTTTTTACCATATGCTTCAAGAATCACCCCTCTCTCTCTCTTTTGTTTCTCTCTCCTCTCATTCTCTGCCTCAATCATTTTCTCATTTCTCCTTTTTTCTCCCCTTTTTGTTCTCATTTCTCTCTCTCCTTTCCTCTATCTGTCTCTCTTGCTATCTCTTTTTCTCTCTTGCTTTCCTTCTCGCTCTCGCTCTCGTTCGCTCTCTTATTTTCTCTCTCTCTTGTTCTTTCTCTCTCTCATGCTTTCTCTCTCTTGTTCTCTTTCTCTCTCTGTTGCTCTCTCTCTCGTTCTCTCTCTTATTTTCTTTCTCTCTCTCTCATGCTTTCTCTCTCTTATTTTCTTTCTCTCTCTCTTGTTCTTTCTCTCTCTCTCTCTCTCCCTCCCCCTCTTTCTCTCTCTTTTTCTCACTTTCTCTCTCTTGCTTTCTCTCTCTCTCTCTTGTTTTCTTTCTCACACTCTTTCTCTCTCATTCTCTCTCTTGCTATCTCTTTCTCCCCCCCCTTTCTCTCTCTCTCTCTTTCTCTCTTTCTCTCTATCTTGCTGTCTGTTGCTCTCACTCACTCTCGTTCTCTCTCAGCGGAGCCTGGCGAAGGTGATATTCAATGTCGGGGGCGCATGGGCGGTTGCGCGCGCTCCCTATCCCCCTGCTAGCCCACTTGGAATATTCAAAATAAGAAAAGCCTTTGCCGGCGAAGGTTTTTCTTATTTTGAATATTCCGAGTGGGTTAGCAGGGGGATAGGGAGTGCGCGCAACCGCCCCCGCGCCCCCGACATTGAATATCACCTTCGCTGGCCTCTGCTGAGAGAACGCCTGCCCCGTCTCTCCTGCAACCCCTTGCTGAGATCCCAGGACGAAAGTGCTCTCGGCAAAGGTGAGACGGGCAGGGCGTGCGTTCCGGGTGCAGGAGAAGCCACCCCGAAAGGCAGGAGACAGCGGAGGAGGAGAGAGGCGGGGGGCAGCACCGAAAGGCCGAGGGGGCCGAAGGCACCGTGGGGAGGCAGGGACGGCAGCGGCTCCCTTCCCTTCTGCTGCCGGCGCCTCCCCCCCTGCGGGCTGGCAGGGGGATGAGGAGCGCGCGGCCGTGAAAAAGGGTACACGCGGGGGTATTTTGGGGTGCGCGCGCGCACACACGCACAGCTTTCGGAGAAGCGACAAGAAGCCATGGGCGCGAGGGGGCCGACTTTCAAAGCAATCTTTGCCGGCCTCCTGTGGGAGGGTGCCAATAGCGGCGGCAGCGGCGGGCAATAGCCGGGGGGGCGGAGCCACCTCGCGGCACACCTGACCATGTCTCGCGGCACACTAGTGTGCCGCGGCACACCGGTTGAAAAACACTGATCTAGGAAATTAAACTGCAAACGGAAGAAAGATTTCAGGCAAATATAGACATTAGCTACATCAGATTGTGTAAGAGATCTCCATAAACTTAACCAGTTAAAATTTAGACTCAAAAAAAAACAACATTGGAGATAATGAAGTGTACTTTTAACAGCTCTTTTTTCTCTTTGGCAAAAACCAAAGTCATGGTGACTTGAAAAATTCTTCCTCAAAGTTGATTTGATTTGATTTTAATTACGAGGGTTTTATAATCCATTATGTGCTTCCCACTTGGCAAAGATATTGACTATGTTGTCACCCTTAGACAAGAAAAAGAAGAAAAATAGCTGGGCCACAAGATGAGAGAGCTAAATTTCTTTCTCAGTTTGCTGAGGTAGTGATGAACAAGCATATCTAGTATGGATCATAACATTATAACTCTACATTGTGGAATGTGTCATATAGAATGTAATAAATACATTACTGCAAGGGCTTTCTATAGATATACAAAACAATCTCTTTCATATTTTCTTATACTGTGCTAGCTGATCCTGTTGATCTTGATGAGTTTTGATGACTGATAGCTAGTGAATACATATTATATTATTGGCAGGAAAAAAAGTATGATTAGTATTTTCACTATTCTCTTTTTAAAGACGCCAAAAAAGGCAATAAATTCCAGTGTTCTGAAAACTAAAATTGTCTAAAAATTATCTTTCTGATCCCACCTCCAATATTTTTAAACATTAATGTATCTAACACATTCACAAATATGCTTTCAAATGAAAAGCCGTTTGTAAAATGTCCTGTAACTCCCAAAAACATTCAAAAACAATGTTTTCTACTTAAAAATTGTTTAGCAATCTATTATCTAACTGCACAAGTTGTTTGTTTGTTTGTTTGTTTGTTTGTTTGTTTGTTTGTTCGTTCATTCATTCATTCATTCATTTATTTATTGGATTTGTATGCCGCCCCTCTCCGTAGACTCGGCTAACAACAGTGGTAAAAACAACATGCGACAATCCAATACTAAAACAGCTAAAACCCCTTATTTTAAAACCAATCATACACACAAACATACCATACATAATTTGTAGAAGCCTAGGGGGAAATAATATCTCAGTTCCCCCATGTCTTAATGACAGAGGTGGGTTTTAAGAAACTTACAAAAGGCAAGAAGGGTGGGGGCTATTCTAATCTCTGGGGGGAGTTGGCTCCAGAGGGCAGGGGCCGCCACAGAGAAGGCTCTTCCCCTGGTTCCCCCCAAATGACATTGTTTAGTTGACGGGACCCGGAGAAGGCCCACTCTGTGGGACCTAATTGGTCGCTGGGATTCGTGCGGCAGGAGGCGGTCCTGGAGATAACCTGACCCGGTGCCATGAAGGGCTTTATAGGTCATAACCAACACTTTGAATTGTGACCGGAAACTGATCTGCAACATGCAGACTGCGGAGTGTTGGTGTAACATGGGCATACCTAGGGAAGCCCATGATTGCTCTCGCAGCTACATTCTGCACGATCTGAAGTTTCCGAACACTTTTCAAAGGTAGCCCCATGTAGAGAACGTTACAGTAGTCGAGCCTCGAGGTGATGAGGGCATGAGTGACTGTGAGCAGTGAGTCCCGATCCAAATAGGGCCGCAACTGGTGCACCAGGCGAACCTGGGCATGGATTGTAATGGATTGTAGTCAGGGGTGAGTTGTAACTTTCCGCACTGCTGGTTCACTTCCTCCTGCGCTGTGTGGCTGTGCCTCGTGGGAGCATTTATGCTTTGCACTCGTGCATGTGCAGTGCAATTTTTTTAATTTATTTTTTTAAAGCTGAAAACAAGATGGTGACACATGGACAGTGCTGGAAACTCGGCTTCTGCATATGTGCAGAAGAAAAAAAAATCCTGGAAAAAAATTCAAGAATATCCCCTTTCCCCCCAAATTTTCCGCACCATTTTTAAAAAAAGATGGCAGCAATGCCACAGACTGATAGCATCCATGCCACACTGCATTGAGGCAGTAATTGCTGCAAAAGGGGCCCAAATGAAGACCTGGGTACATATGCATGTTGTGAATACTTCTCATATATTAAGTTTCACCTTACATTACATTACTGGAATAAATGAATGTTTGCACAATATTCTAATTTTTTGAATTTCACCTGAATATCAAAGTTTCATAAATTTCTATTAATCAATATTACCTGCTCCTAGAATGTAAATACTTCATGACATCTATTTATGTTTCTCTTCAAGAAGAATGCAGTGGCAGGATTAAAGTAAATTCATGTTCAGCATCTATTTGTATCCAATTTCTAGCTGATAAACCATTTTCAATGCATATTTTCATGAGGATTTCTTAAAATCTCAAGTTAATGCTAAAATATATTTAATAAATGCTTGATGCACATGAAAATTATACCCATTTTGGCCATTTTTACTCTCTGAGCATTACTTCTTTGAACTCCTAAAAAAAAACAACCCCTGCTAGCTTAATCCTTAAAAAGGATTTCATAATATTGTAACATATCAATTTGAATAATGCTGACCACTGCAACTTTCTTGAAGAGTGTGTTCACCATTGTCTGAGGGCAAGAGAAAGGAAGGACAAGTTTATTGCTGAGAAGAAGGTGAAAAGAAAAGTTTTGTTCAAGGAATACCTAAGCAGAAAGTCAGTACTTAAAAAAACCAAAAAACTGAAACTTCAGTATATATATTTTTTCACCTACAAACATCAAATAGTTACATCATCATAAACAAAGCGTAGTAAAAAAATCATCAAAAGTACCTTGCTCTGGCTTCAACCTAAATCATTACTATCAGTGTACAGTAGTCCCTCACTATACCGCGCTTCACCTACTGCGGCTTCACTTCATCGCGGGTTTCTGAGGAAGTTGATTGGCAGATTTAAACAGCCCGCCGAACTCGATCGGCAGGATTTTCAATTAAAAAAATATATCTAAAATTGTAAATACTGTATTTAAATACTGTATCTAAAATAAATACTGTGTGGGAAGGGTTTATAAACACTTAAAACAATGAAAACTTACCAAACAATTACAATATAAATACTTAAATAAGTACTATCAGTCAATAAATTCCCCATCGCGGATTTCACCTATTGCGGCCAGGTCTGGAACGTAACACCAGCAATAGGTGAGGGACTACTGTATAGGCTACTCACAAGAGCCTACAAAACTTTTGCCAGACCCATCCTTCAATACAGCTCATCTGTCTGGAACCTATAACACATCTCAGATATCAACACCCTTGAAAACGTCCAAAGATATTTCACCAGAAGAGCCCTTCACTCCTCCACTCGAAACAGAATACCCTACGAAAATAGACTAACAATCCTGGGTCTAGAAAGCTTAGAACTACGGCACCTAAAACACAATTTAAGTACTGCAAACAAGATCATATGCTGCAACGTCCTACCGGTCAATGACTACTTCAGCTTCAACCGCAACAACACAAGAGCGCGCAACAGATTCAAATTTAATATTAACCGCTCCAAACTTGACTGTAAAAAACATGACTTTAACAACTGAGTTGTCGAAACGTGGAACTCATTACCGGACTCAATAGTGTCAACCCCTAACCCCCAACATTTCTCCCTTAGACTATCCACGATTGACCTCTCCAGGTTCCTAAGAGGTCAGTAAGGGGCGTACATAAGTGCACTAGTGTGCCTTTCGTCTCCTGTCCAATTGTCTTTCCTTTATCTCATATATCATATATATTTTCTTCCTTTCATATATCTTCTCCTCTATTTTTACATATTATCTTTATATATATTACTTCATGTCTATTCTCTTCCGTATGTATTGTGTATCGGACAAATGAATAAATAAATAAATAAAAATAAAAAATAAGTGTCTGACAATCTGGACTTCCATTATCTTTTCACTCAACCCTCCTTTCCCTCCCTCTTCTCCTCTCCCATCAACTTTCTTTAACTTTCTCTCCCCCTTCCTTCTCCATCCTCTCCATGCTCTATCTCCTCCTTCCTTCCTATTTCCCCTCCTTCTTTCTTTCCCTTCCCTGAGTTAAATATCTCTAGTTCTAAGAATCATGTATTGAGATAGACTGGCAGTTTCTTTGTATATTATTTTGGTCTTGCCAAAGCTTTTATTATTATGTTATTATTTTCAATCTTACATTAGAGTTTATCTTGGATGTATAACCTTTATCAGTGCTGCCTCCCTGCTATTCTCGTCACCTAGGTTAATAATAATAATACTTCCGATTCCTCCCTTTTTTTCTTTTTAATCTTTAATCTTTAAGAAGGAAAAAGATGAAACTTCATCTGTGAAGAGCCGCTTAAAGATCTGATCAGAGATGAGAAAGACAAGGAAAGGGAAAGAAACCTAGATTGAAGAAGAGCAGCAAGCAACTCACTAAAAGAGAGATGCAGACAAAATTAGAGTGAACTTATTCTGGAAGGAAGGAATATTTTTGCTTGTTTTGTTGTTGTTAGTGTACTGTTTGTGTAATAGGTTAATGTTAAGTTTCAAGAAAATAAATTTTCTGTAGCTCAGAGTTGAAGTGCTCAGTTCTTGGTGCTCACTGAGCTTGCTTGCTATAATTACTGTATTTTTCAGAGTATAAGATGCACCTTTTTCCTCCCTAAAAGAGGCTGATAATTTGGGTGCATCTTATACTCTGAATGTAGCTTTCCCCCCCCAGCCCTAACTAGCTGCTAACAATCTTCCCAGCTTCTACCTTGCAGCTCTTTCATTGTTTCTTTCTCTGAATAATGTTTTCCAAGCCCTAAGTCTTTGCAGGATTTTTTCATCGCTCTAACTTGCTCTGAATAAGTTTCTTTCCAGCCCTAACCATGTGCTAATGATGTTCCCAGCTCTTACCCATTTGCAAGCTCTTTCATTGTTACTCTCTGTGAAGAATGTTTTCCAAACCCTATCTTTGTAGCTTTTTTCCCCATTGCTTTACTTGCTCCAAAATATTTTTTTCCAGCCCTAACCAGGTACTAACGATGTCCTCAGCTCTTACCGGCTTGCAAGCTTTTTCATTGTTATTCTCTGCAAAGAATGTTTTCCAAGCCCTAAGTCTTTACAGGGTTTTTGCCATTGCTCTACTTCCTCCGAATGTTTCTTTACAGGTGCTAATGATATTCCCAGCTCTTACTGGCTTGCAAGTTCTTTCACTGTTACTCTCTCCGAATGAATTTTTTTTAAAGTCCTAACCAGGGGATAAAATAATGTGCTGAAGCTGACCAGACTAAGGATGCTAACCAGATGAATATCTGATAAGCAGATTCTTTTCCCTATTTTCCTCTCCAAAAACTAAGGTGTGTCTTATACTCCCAAAAATATGTAATATAAGGTTACTATTGTATCAGTATGGAAGATGTTTAGCTGCCTGAAATGTTAGTTCATAATTACATGATTACATGAATCACAATTAGGAATGTAAGATTCCCCCACACACCTTATTGGATGCCAAAAGGGAGGAAAATTACCTCTTAGAGATCTCTCCAAGACCCTGTGAGAGGAAGATTTGGCAAGAGGCAATTCAATAGGAGCTGAAACAGATCCCACTAGGGAGATTGCTGGGTTTTTAACTCTGCAAAGCATCAGGCTTTGCAGAGAAATGGTCCCATCAATTGAATTAATTGAGCCCAGTAAATATTGTGCTAACCCCATCTTGTAGAAAAACCCAATGTCTGACTTTCAAACTTATAGCACTTTTTCTGGCAAAGGTATTATGAAAATAATTATCATTTGATAGGGCTGTGCAGCACTTTGGATCTGAAAGCCAAAATGTGCTTTGGAGCATGTTCACAAAATTCCTTTTTGGAACTCCTTTAAAAAAAACCAGCTGCATCTTTTTCTAGGATTGTGCAGCTGTGTTCCATATCTCCTGTGTGATCCTTGGAAAAGACACACTTGCTTTTCGCTGTTGCCAAGAAAGTGGTACAGTATATGAACAATTCTTCATATTCTAAGTAACTTTGTAGTCTTTGAATCTTGATCGCTGTTCAGCCCTATTAATTAATAATGAAACAATAGAAATCTTTCTATATTTTCTGCCTCCAAGGAACAAAATGATTTAAGCCACAGGAATTCTTAGGGAATATAGTTTTCAGAACATCCAATTTCTGAATTTTGTGAAGTGGTTCTTGGCTTACAAATAATACAGAACATGTGCATTAGGGAAAGATGTCCTACACTGGTTTAATGTTCTAACAGCTTTTTCTCAACAGAGGCCCCAACATTCAGTTGCTGCTGCTAAATGCCAGGTCAGTCTGTAATAAGCTGCTATTTAATTATTGATGATAGGGAGGTCTAGGCATATATTACTGAGAGCTGGCTGGGCCTGAGAGGAGAGGGAGTTGGCTCTTTCCAAGATATGCCCAGATGGGTTGAAGGTGTGGCATCAACCAAGATTTCTGGACAGAGGTAGATGTATGGGATTTTTAAAATTATTATTATTTATTAATTGGATTTATATGCCACCCCTCTTCGATGATTCGTTCTCCAGGAATTATTTATGACCTTCAAAGATGCTCTAGGGCAGTGTTTCCCAACCTTGGCAACTTGAACATATTTGGACTTCAACTCCCAGAATTCCCCAGCCAGCGAATGCTGGCTGGGGAATTCTGAGAGTTGAAGTCCAGATATCTTCAAGTTGCCAAGGCTGGGAAACACTGCTCTAGGGATCTACTGAAATGGTTGCTAATATGTAACAGCCTCATTGCCTAGGTGCTTGACCTCTATCTCTAGATTGCTAGTGAAATTGCCTAGAATTATGGCCTTAAGAACTTCAATCTGTCTATTCTGCAAATAGGGCCTGAGATGGCTTAGGTCACAGTGATGGTGAACCTTTTTTTCCTCGGGTGCCAAAAGAGCATGGGTATGTACTATCATGCATGCGCAAATGCCCATACCCATAATTCAATGCCCAGGGAGGGCAAAAATAGATTTCCCCCATCCGAGGCCCTGTGGAGGCTGGAAATGGTCTGTTTCCCAACTTTTGGTGGGCTCAGTAGGCTTGTGTTTTGCCCTCTCCAGGCTCCAAAGGTTTCCCTTCCCCATCTCCCAGAGGCTCTCTGGAAGCTAAAACCACCCTTCCAGAGCCTCTGTGTCAGCCAAAATTCAGCTGGCTGGCAAACACATGCATATTGGAGCTGAGCTAGGGCAGCAGCTTGCATGCTAGCAGATATGCCACTGTGGCCCCTGTGCCATAGGTTTGCCATCCCTGGCTTAAGAGTTCATGGTCACCATGACATCCATAAATCTATCTCAGTAATCCTATCATGCTCTGATTACTATTGGATTCCCTGGTACAACCATACACTGTAGGGAGGCTGAATACATTAGATCAGTCCTTCCCAGATGACTGATGGATCCTGAGGAATTTCAGATGAGCTGGAGGGGGGGGGGTGTTCCTGCTAGTTTGCCTCATGGTCCATCTGAAGCCTTGGTTACTGCTTAGAATAAATAGATGACTGAGGCATTGGATTGGATGATTCCTATGTGATTTTTCCCATCTCAGGGATCCTGGCACTTTTTGTGGTTCATAGAAGAACTAAGGCAGGTGGAATAAGAGAAGAGATGGCATTCTACAAGGGATAAACCTGACATGAGTTATGGCCACTATTTAGGTCTACTTTGAGGCAGTAATATGCATTTATGTATGTTTCTAGAAGATCACATTTTGCACTGGTTACCAGTCTATTTCTGGGCCTAGTACAAGGTGTTAATTTTACCTTTAAAACTGTACGTGGCATGAAAATATTATTTGAAGGGACCCTTTCCCTGATCACATCTGCTCATCCCATTAAATTTAAGAAAGAATATCTCGTCAGCTAGGGAGTTTTACTTAGTAGTTCCTGGGTGTCTAGATCATGTCTGTTGTGGTTAGCTCTGGCCCTGTTCCTGCCCCAAGGACTGTGGATGTGGGAGAGACATCCACATGCTGCAGGCCTTTTTGCCCCCAGTGGAATCTGCTGATGAAGGCTCCTCTGACTAAGAAGACATGAGTGACAGGGAGGAGGAGAGTGTGGCAGACAGCTCAGAAGGAGATCAATTATCTAGCTCCTCCTTGGATTCAGAACAAGAGTTAATGATACAGCCATGCATGCGGAGAGCGATGCATAGGCAACAACAACTGAGAGATTATTATCAAAGAAAATGAGGCTACCTGTGGTTGGGTGGGGCTGTGGTAATTAGTGAGGCTGCTATAAATAGCAGCCTGTGGGTTTGGCCATTGTGGAGGATTATCTGATCGTTGTGTTTCGTGACTGCTTTACTGACTTTGACTTTTTCTGTGCTGATTTTTTCACCGCTTTGAAACTAAACCAGAGCAAAGTGTGTTTCACTTTGTGAAAGAAGAAGGACTGTGAATTGCCTCACAGCTGCAAGCTAAGTATCACAGGACTTGTACAAATTACCAGTTTGTTTGGAGACGAGTGCTCTTTGCTATACCAAAAAAGGGCTTGGTTTAAGTGAATTTTCATTATAAAGAACATTGTTTTGAATTTTTAAACATGTGTGTGTCTGAAATTTGTACCTGTGCATTTTTGGGAGTATTCTACCAGAGAGCCCGACAGAACAATGTCTAGGGGCATTCATAAGTGCGCCAGCTTGCCTACTGTCCCTGTACTAAGTTTCTTTCTTATTAGTACCAATATCATGTATATAAACAGTGTTATTTCTTATAATGTACTTAATAAAAATAAGTAAATAAAAAATTCTTGTCTACTGCAGCCCCCACTTTATAATATATTCTTCACCCTGAAGAAAGACTAGTATCATCCTTTTCATTGCAAGAGGTTGGTTAGAAACTGAGTATAGTAGAGAAATTGAGTCTCAATGGAATATTTTGTACATTTTTTAAAAAAATCCAGATTGACAAGGGAATTAAGTGGAACTGACGTGTATACGTTGAACTCCCAGAGAGAAATCAGGATAATTTGTCCATACCTGATGTGATGTCATGTTAATTACTGTAAAAACCAAAAAGTGTTTTCTTAGTTAATAAAACCTGAAAGAAGTTCTGTCATCGTTGGACAGTTCATGGATTTCAGTGGATAATAGAGCAGGAATACTATGGTCCAAAGATGGCAGGAATTTAGCAATTTGCAAATCTTACTACAATCCCTGAAGGCACACCTTGCCATCATGACTGTGCAGTCTGTCATATGAATGATGAAAATATAAAACATGTATGTGAATTCCAGTGTAATCTGAGATGGGTAAATTAACAAAGGAAATAAAAGAAAAAGAAGAGTTTGAATATTACTTAATATGGAATAAATTATAAGAATGGTTAGAGAAGAGAAAGCAGAGGTAAAAGTGTATAGATAGGGGTAAGATATGAGACTGTTTATATCTGAATGATTATAATGAATGTTTAATATAAAATATCATAGAAAACATAAGAAATATAAAACAAGTAAATTAAAATATGTAAATATATATAAGGGATAGTTTAAATGTAGATATACACCAAAGCAAGCTTATTGTAAATAGGGGGATTTGATTTGATTTGTTTTGATTTGATTTGTTTGTTTGTTTGTTTTATGTGTTTGTGTTATATGTGTAGTCAATTTAAAAAAATAATAATTCCAGTGCAATCTTAGGACTGAGGAAAGTGGGGATACTTTTCTTGCCGGCATTCAGCTACATCTCCATTCATTGTTATTCTATTATAACTCACGAATCAGTGCAAAGTTAAAAGCTATTCTATTCTGCAGAATTTAAAATACACACACATACATAGTAAGAGGGAGGGTGGGAGAGCGGGAGGGAAGGAGGGAGATAGACAGAGAGACAAAGAGATAGAGGAAATAAGTTCCAAATTAACTGTATTCCCAGAAAGCCAATGAAATGATAAAACTGTCTTTGGGTAATTTTCAAAACATGCTCCCTTTTATATAGTTCATTCTGTGTATGCAGGTATGATTATGTGTGAAAGAGAAAAACAGGAAGTGTCAGCTTCATCCAGACTGAATCTGCTTCCCACTACAGAACAGTAACATTAAATGATGTTTTTCTCCTTTCAGCTGCACCTGTCAGCTGGGGGGAAAGTTTTAGAAAAAAAGAACAGTAGCTGTAGTAGAGTAAAATAAACCTTCTTGAACAAGCTTTATACTCCAAACAATCCTCTGTTACATATTTCAGATCATTACAATACAACAACATTACTTTCGTTTCCCCTAAGCCTTCTTTTTCTGGATTTTTTTTTAAAAGCACTAGAGAGTGGGAAAAGAAAAGCATTCTACATGAGAATGATGAGCAAAGGAGAGGGGAGCAGTAAAAGGTTTTTTTCAAAATAATAAAGTAATTGTCTGGTTGCAGTACAGAAACTCATCTAATGGAACGTAGGAATACTGGAGGAATGTTGTCCATGGTGTCACGATGGGTCAGACACGACTTTGCAACTAACAAAAATAACAACAATATTGGATATTTTAGAGCATTATGCCATTTCTCGTGTACATCTTTAATTTCTCCGAACTGGAAGTATGATCTGATTTCATTACACAACCTAATACAATAGATATATTTGGTGTTAAAGAGGGCAAAGTGGCAACATCCATCCATAACTTGTAAGTGGATCACATAACTTGTAAGTGGATCCACTTGTAAGTGGATCACAAGCTTCCTAACAGACAGGAAGCAGCAGGTGAAGCTAGGAAAAATCACATCAGATATATGTACAATTAGCACAGGTGCCCCCCAAGGCTGTGTACTCTCACCACTTCTCTTCTCTCTATACACTAATGACTGCATCTCATACGATCCATCTGTTAAACTACTGAAGTTTGCAGATGATACAACAGTGATCGGACTCATTCAAGACAATGATGAATCCGCATACAGACGGGAAGTTGAACAACTATCCTTGTGGTGTGACCAGAACAATCTAGAACTGAACACACTCAAAACTGTAGAAATGGTGGTAGACTTTAAGAGAAACCCTTCCACCCTTCCACCTCTCACAATACTAGACAACACAGTATCAACAGTAGAGACCTTCAAATTTCTAGGTTCTATCATATCTCAAGACCTAAAATGGTCACCTAACATCAAAAACATCATCAAAAAAGCACAACAAAGAATGTTCTTTCTGCGCCAGCTCAGGAAGCTCAAACTGCCCAAGGAGCTGCTGATTCAGTTCTACAGAGGAATCATTGAGTCTGTCATCTGCACCTCTATAACTGTCTGGTTTGGTGCTGCAACCCAACAGGACCGACACAGACTTCAGAGGATAATCAGAATTGCAGAAAAAACAATTGCTGCCAATCTGCCTTCCATTGAGGACCTGTATACTGCACGAGTCAAAAAGAGGGCGGGTAAAATATTTACTGACCCCTCGCATCCTGGACACAAATTGTTTCAACTCCTACCCTCAAAACGTCACTACAGAGTACTGCACACCAAGACAACTAGACACAAGAACAGTTTTTTCCCGAACGCCATCACTCTACTAAACAAATAATTCCCTCAAAACTGTCAGACTTTCTACTAAATCTGCACTTCTATTCTACTAGTTTTTCTCATCATTCCTATCACCCATTTCCTCCCATGTTGACTGTATGACTGTAACTTGTTGCTTATATCCGAAGATTTTTATTAATATTGCTTCTTCATTGCTTATTTGACCCCTATGACAATCATTAAGTGTTGTACCACATGATTCTTGACAAATGTATATTTTATTTTATGTACGTTGAGAGCATATGCACCAAGACAAATTCCTTGTGTGTCCAATCACACTTGGCCAATAAAAATTCTATTCTATTCTATTCTATAAGAGAATTGTAGAATTAACTGATAAATAGCTAGTTGGATATAGAAAACCATAGGATGCGGTCAAAATATTTTGACTCTGTGGAGAAAAAGAAATGTGAAAAGTGAATAAATGAATGCAAGACAAAAATGCCAAAGGAGACCATGCCAAGATTTTGGTGAAGGTTTTGATCTGTGGTATGATACTTAGCTGCTTAGGGAACCTGGAACAATGTAAAGGATTAAGAAAATAAATATAAAACATAAATGGTTTGACCAATTCACGTGTTCACTGGATGCTTGTTTGACATTTGTTACAAGGTTCCCACATTACATATAAAAGTTCAGTTTTATCTGTGATGTCTTTAAATACAACTATTGCAGTTAGTAGGTGATATATATCAATGTTATATGTGGGTGCATGTGTTCATGTATCTGTGAACCAGGCTCTATCACAATCCTTAATAATCTTCAGTTTTCGAAACAAGCCATATCATATATCTCCAGTCTACAACACAATAGTTCCAAGTGCTCCACACCCATTTGCACTACTCAGGTCACCCTGAGGACACACATAAACTGCAAATGGCCTCAACTACTCTCTAAAAGAATGCAAATGACCAGCTGTCTGAAAGGAGTATAAATTCTTTCATTCCCCACCATCCAGCCAGAGGTGAAGAAACATCTTGGATGAAAAACCAAGGTCTTCAAAGAAAAACAAGAAAACCCAGTTGATCTTGAATAATCACCTTTGTGACAACCATGACCTGGATGACTGAGAATTTCCTAGATATTAAACAAACCAAAGTACAGTGGTACCTTTAACCTAAGTACGCCTCTACTTGTGAACTTTTCTAGATAAGAACCGGGTGTTCAAGATTTTTTTGCCTCTTCTCAAGAACCATTTTCCACTTACAAACCCGAGCCTCAGAAGCTGTAACCGGAAAAGGCAGGGAGAAGCCTCCGTGGGGCCTCTCTAGGAATCTCTTGGGAGGAAACAGGGCTTCCACCCTCCCTGTGGTTTCCCCAATCACAGACATTATTTGCTTTTACATTGATTCCTATGGGAAAAATTGCTTCTTCTTACAAACGTTTCTACTTAAGAACCTGGTCACGGAATGAACTGTTTGTAAGTAGAGGTACCACTGTATTGGCTTCCTTCATCCAAATTAAATTACTTGCAAGAAATACACTTTGTTCTTGTAAATTTTATTTCTAAACTAAGGTTACAATCGTATTTACACTTATTTGGGAAATAGTCTATTAAATGTATTTCTAGTGCTGGGTGAGAAATTTATTCCATCAGAATTTTTAAATTAATATCCCAATTTTATTATATCAGAACCCAATAGACCTGTGCACTCTGATATTGACATTCTGCAGAATTTTGTAGTGAAAGTTATTGAGTGAGAAAATCTACATAAAGTAAAATCTACATACAGTATGCTGAAGAAAAAATATGCAAGAAAGTTGCAGTAAAATGACTTACAAAATGAGCATACATTAGAAAAAGGAATACAAAAAACTATGTACATTAGAAAAATAATATCTGAAAATGTATAGATGTTTCCATACTGTAAACAAATAAGTGATGAATGAAATAGCACCGGTGGTCTTCATCCACCGGTGTCTTTTGCTGGAGGCCCGGGAGACAGGGACACATGGCGTAGCTGCCATCTTGGTTTCGGCCGAGATCTCGCGAGATTTCGCGAGATTTTGGCCAATAATCAGGCCAGAGTGGCCTGATTGATGACGTGTCCGGGCGGGGCCTGCCAGCCCTATAAAAGGGCGGGCAGGCCCGGAGCTCAGCCTTTTCGCCCAGACTCATCGTCAAGAGAAGACACCCGCCCGCCCTCCCTATCTTGCAGTGTGCTATTCTGGGTCGCCCTAGGGGGCCGAATAGGAATTTTTGGCGGTCTGGCCTTTTAGCCATGACCGTTTTTTCGCCTATTCCACACTGTGGAGACGGATAAGCGGTTAGGGGGTGCTTGCACCTGTTTTAGGTTAATTGGCTTACCTTTGGTCATTTGGGTAGGCAGGTTAGGGGCGGAAAACTGGGTGGTGGTTTAGCAACTGCGTGTTCTCCGTTGGGCATCTTTGGGGATGATTGACAGGTTCTCTCCAAAGGCTTGTGGTATTGGCGACCTGAGCAGTTGGGGGGAACCTGTCTTTGGGTCCCGCCCATTTAATTCCCCTTCTAGGGGTTAGCCGGTGGGACCTCCCACATGCAAGTGCATGGCAAGGTCTCAGGTGAGGGAGTGGTCCCTCACCTGGATTAGCATGGAGCTACGCCCAGAAGTTGCCCCGGAAGTTTATTCTACGTTATTTTCCGCCCCGGAAGCAATTGTTTGACCCTGTGGGTCCTTGTTAGGTCATAGTTAATTATGCTAATTATGCTAATTTAATTAAATAAATTATGCAAATTTATTTTAATAAAATGACCCAGTTTTAAATCCAGCTCTTGTGTCCGTGTTGTCACTCCGCCTCTCCTGCAATAAGAAAATACATCTCTAAGAATAAATTAGGAAAGAATAGTACAGGTTTGACATAGAATCCTAGCTTGCTTGTAGAGATGATTTTGGAAAACACTCATCCTTTGCTGTATCTAAAACAATGCTATCAAGATCTAGCAACTTCTGAAGTCCAATTCACACATAGTGATGTTCCATCAATTCATTAGCCTCTTAATTTTACTGTTTTGGTTCTCTCTCTCCTTTTCTCCATCCACCCCTTCTTAAGTAATACTGCAATTTTTTTCTGAGCAGAAAAGCAAGAAACCATTTGAACACACACTGCTCAAAAAAAATAAAAGGAACACTCAAACAACACAATAAAGCTCAAAGTAAATCAAACTTCTGTGAAATAAAACTGTCCACTTAGGAAGCAACACTGATTGACAATCAATTTCACATGCTGTTGTGCACATTCAACTTTGTACAGAACAAAGTATTCAATGAGAATATTTCAATTATTCAGATCTAGGATATGTTATTTGAGTGTCCCCTTTATTTTTTTGAGCAGTATATGTCACCCGGCACAACAACAGATGCCGAGGAAATCTAGTGGGGGAAAGAAGCAAATAACATTCTGCTATTATAGGGTCCAGTGAAGTTGTTATTCTCCTTATATGTTATGCTTTGTAGATAAAGATGGGCAAATGCAGAGATATTCCAGAGTTGCTGCTGCCATAAATAAAATATTAGGAGTAAAATGATTCTGAAAACCCAGGCAATTCTTTGTTCCTTTGGTTATAGGGGAAAAAATGAAACCAGAATATCAACATGATACAAATAAAAATAGGATTGAGATGTTTACTGAAAGTTTGCAGCCTAAATATAGACATCTGATATAAACTATTAGAGAACTTATTTCTACTACTCAATTATCTGCTGGATATATTTATTCCTTCAATAATTCAGTGAAGTATAGTTCCAAGCACAACTGTTTTTTGAAAAGCTTAGTGAGTCCACGTATGTGTCCCCAGGTTTCTTTAGATCCAAGACAAACTGCCCCAACGTTAAAGGTTCAAAAATATGTTAGTAACAAAAGCTGGAGATGTATTTTCTTTGCATATTTATTAGGCAATCTTTATGAAAGCTAACTAGCAAGTGAACCTGTTGTTAAGAAGTAGGTCAACTTTAAAGATAATTGGTTTTACAAGTACTTCAGCCTCTTATCACATGGTAGGAAATTTAGGTCATCTCAAAATAAAACTGAAATTCAGGAGAATGCTGTTTGTCACAGGTGTGAAAAAATGTACATCTTAATTTAAAAATGCATTATGAATTTAAATTATTGCTTGTTAAATTGTGTGCACATTCAATTTCTTCTTTCCTATGACCTTGCCTCATACTACCTTTCCATATTGAGTTTAGATATTTCCCCTCCAACTAAATATACCAAAGAAGAACACAATAACCCAGAAGGAACCTTGAGGGCATCTGCAGTGTTGAATCATGTGATCACCCACTCTATTTTCTATATTTCTATGACTACTATATATCATCATATAATTGTCCTGGCATTTAATATCAACTAGCTTTACCAACATGCCCCCTTTTAAGCAATGTGCATATTTTAAATTATGCATCTCAAATTTTGAAGCAGGCTGCACTGTGTGCACTTATTACATAATTCATGACTTCTTGATGATCAAAATCAGAAATGAATTGACTGTATAAGATGATATTTTTAAAATTAGATCACTGGTAGGTATTGAATCAACAAATCAAATCAGCTATCTCTGAATTGATCTGAAGTTTCAAAAGCATTTTGTGCTTTTTTAAAAAACAATGAAATCAGGGTTCCCGTTTATAAAGAAAATTTCACAATCTGATTTGCTGATCTGAAATTAGTTGAAATTGGTTTGAATTACAGTTGACATAACCTTCAGTGTAAAATATAAGCCTAACAGACATCAGGTAGGTATGAATCAAAAGGTTTTTTTGTTTCTCAAGCACAATGAAGCAAATCTGAAAATAGGGTTCTCAGAAGTAAGTCTTAGAATTCATTTTTCTTTGCATAAAGCTGAATCATATATTCCTCCAATCCTTAAATCTGTATTTATAAGATTATGTAGTTTGATAAACCAGTAATAACATAAGTGATGTGGCACTGTAGTCCTATCCTGTTGAAAACTACATTTCATGCTTATGTATTTGAAACCTACTTAATGCATAAGATAATTTTAAGTGGAAAAATTAGCTTAAAAACTCTTGCACACTTTTATATTCAATGTGGAATAGTTGAGGAAGTTCCAGCTGAGCCCCAAAATATTGCAATTTCCTGATATGTGATAGGATTTGTATGTCTTATTAATGGTCTTGAAACGGTTATTTAAAAGTGGTGTTTCTATAGTTTCTAAAATTTGTATTGAAGTAATCTTTTTTTAAAAATTATCTTGGTGTTAAATAATGTAACTTCTTTCTCTCTGCAGGAGTTGCTCTGCAGAATATTCCTATTGCTATTCCATTAAAGCAACAAAGTGATTCATGGATCATCCTAAAAGCACAAATGAACTGTGGTTTGCTCGGTTTAACTTGATCCTCCTTCAGAGATGCATTGGCTGACTAAATATACATATGTAGTGACCACATGATTCTTGTTTGAAGGCATTCTCTAATTTGCCAAATATTTACCATCCAAACATGCTTTAGAATTCCAAGTCAATATGGCCAACAAAGCTGGAGACAACAGCAGTATCAAATGGTGTGTCCAAGGCAGAACTATCTAAAAAGAAAACCCATGTAGAACACAATTTCTAGAATTCTTTCCAACTCTTTTACTAATATGTATTAGACATTGGACATATGTATTGTCTGTCTGTGTGTGTGTGTGTGTGTGTGTCTGTCTGTCTGTCTATTTTATTATTTTACCAAACATGTACAAGATGGTAGGTATTGGTATATACAGTAATACCTCATGATACGAACTTAATTGGTGCAAGGAGGAGGTTCGTAAGACGAAAGGTTCGTAAGACGAAACATTGTTTCCCATAGGAAACAATGTAAAGTCAATTAATCTGTGCAACCAAAAAACCCCGCAAAAAACGGCTTTCGGCGACTGCTGGGAAGCGGCGCGGCCATTTTAAAAGGTGACAGCCGGCCTGGGGGGCTTCCCAGCACCCCCCCGAACCCGGGTTCGGGGTTCGGGGGGTGCTGGCAAGCCCCCCAGGCTGGCTGCGACCTTTTAAAACAGCCGCGCCGCTTCCCAGCTGTCTCCTGAAGCCAAACGCTAAAGCTGAACTTCCGCGTTCGGCTTCGGGAGACAGCTGGGAAGCGGCGTGGCTGTTTTAAAAGGTCGCAGCCGGCCTGGGGGGCTTCCCAGAACCCCCCCCCCACGAACCCCAAACCCGGGTTCGGGGGGGTGCTGGCAAGCCCCCCAGGCCGGCTGCGACCTTTTAAAACAGCCGCGCCGCTTCCCAGCTGTCTCCTGAAGCCGAACGCTAAAGCCGAACTTACGCGTTTGGCTTCGGGAGACAGCTGGGAAGCGGCGCGGCTGTTTTAAAAGCTGACAGCGCGCTGGGGGGCTTCCTAGCAACCTCCCGAACCGAACCCGGGGTTCAGAAAAATTTTGCCTCTTCTTACGAACTTTGTTCAAGTTATGAACCGGCGTTCGAGAGGCTTCTGGGAAGCCCCGCCGCCCAGCTGTCACCTTTTAAAACAGCTGCGCGGCTTCCCAGCAGTCTCCGAACGCCAGTTTGTAACTCGAAAAATGTTCGTAAGAAGAGACAAAATTTTTCTGAACCCCGGGTTCATATCACGAGTTGTTCGTAAGACGAGGGGTTCGTATCTTGAGGTACCACATAAACATTAGCAAAGTAGGTACATGCAAATTAGGCAATAGGACAGTAAGATAGGTATGGTAGGCACAATGGTGCACTTATGCACGCCCCTTACCGGCCTCTTAGGAATGGGGTGAGATCGGCTGTAGACAGTCTAAGGTTAAAGTTTTTGGGATTTGGGGAAGAAGCCACAGAGTCAGGTAGTGCGATCCTTCCGGGCATTGATCGCTCTTGCTGAAGTTGTATTTTCTGCAGTCGAGCTTGGAGCAGTTTAGATTAAGTTTGAATTGGATCTGACTTTTTTGATTTGACTTTTCAGATCTTTTTTGGAATATAACAATAAGTTAAGAGTGGGAATGTATATGTTTCATCTCTATGTGTTTGCATCTGCTCCCCTCTTATATTATACATATAGTAATGGGTATATGTGCTCTGGAAAGCACAAAAAAAGCTGCAAATGCTTTTGGGTCATATAAACAAATGGGAAGGGGATTGCAGCACTTAGCAAAATGTGAAATAATGGTGTTCTCTGAGTTTGGTTATTTCCTTGCAGTTGTTTCATTACCAAATTAGCTGAGTGTTACGTAGTTCAGTAGTGCAAGAAAACAATGAAGCTCAAAGATCATCAAGGACTTCAAAGTTCAACTCTGAGCTACGAGTATTATCTTCTGTCACTACTCAGAAGAACGTTAATCCTTTTCCAAGTCATAACAATCTGATTCCATTTTGTTCTGTTTTCAGTGTGATTGTACAAATTGTATATCCCTTTAAGTAATTTCTTTCGCACAATGAGTTGGGCTAGAAAATCTTTTAAAAGGGGGAGAGCAGATATGTTAGTGATATCCACCAATAATTATTATATGAACTGCACATTGAGATATATTATATAACTATTAATTTGCTAATTTTTCCTATATACGATATAAAATTGGTTGGATAAAGAATGGGAAGACCCAGAATCAAATCCCAAGCATGGCATGAAATTCACTGGATGGGCCAGTCACTTTCTCATAGCTTAGTCTACCTGATAAGTGAAGACTAAATTTATTTTCATTGATTGATTCATTGATTGATTCATTGATTGATTCATTGATTGATTCATTGATCCATCCATCCATCCATCCATCCATCCATCCATCCATCCATTCATTCATTCATATGGACTACTAGCACTTGGTGCAAGTGGTCTTTGATGCAAAGTTTGCGCTTATCCAAATGGATGTTGATGGGTTCACTAATTATCATAGCAAGCTTCTCACTTCAGGTAGGACTCTAATAGGGCAAGTACCCATCTGCCTAACCAGCAGATACCAAGCTTAGTCTATAAGGAGTAAAATCATATTCAGGCATTTTCACTGTACCACTTCAAGAACATAGCCATTGGTCAGAAACAAATTTGGGGGGGGGGGGGGGAAGGGGGCCGTGCTGTTGCCTCCTTTCCCAGCTTGTGTGATGCAGCTGCTTCCTGAAACCCAGGAAGACAGATTTCTGAAAGGGGTTTTTCCCCCCAGTAATATTCCTCAAGTCTAAGTTGGGAATGGTGGGGGACGTCTGGCAGGCAGATATGACATGATCAGCAGCACTTTGAGAACGCAGCTGCAGGAGCAATCATGGGCTTTTCCAAATATGCCCATGTTACTCCAACACTCCGCAGTCTGCACTGGTTGCCGATCAGTTTCCGGTCACAATTCAAAGTGTTGGTTATTACCTATAAAGCCCTTCATGTCACCAGACCAGGATATCTGCGAGACCGCCTTCTGCCACATGAATCCCAGCGACCGGTCAGGTGACTCAGGTCCCACAGAGTTGGCCTTCTCCGTGTCCCGTCGACTAAACAATGTCATCTGGCGGGACCCAGGGGAAGAGCCTTCTCTGTGGCGGCTCCGACCCTCTGGAATCAGCTCCCTCTAGAGATTAGAACTGCCCCTGCCCTCCTTGCCTTTCGTAAACTCCTCAAAACCCATCTCTGTCATCAAGCGTGGGGGAACTGAGACATCTCCCCCTGCCTATGTAGTTTTAGTGCATGATATGACTGTATGTATGTTGGTTTTTTTATATTGGGATTCCTTGTTTTTTAGATTTTTTAAATGTACAATTGCTATTTTAGATTTTAAATTATTAGATTTGTCAATACATATTGTTTTTTATCACTGTTGTGAGCCACCCCAAGTCTATGGAGAGGGGCGGCATACAAATCTAATAAATAATAATAATAATAATAATAATAATAATAATAATAATAATAATAATAATAATGTGCAAGGAAAATATATATTTACATCACTTGGAGATCCTGGATGAATGTGAGACATAAATGCAGTGAATCATTAACATATGACATTCTTAAATAGGCCTTTTAATTCCATGTTAATAAGGATTTTCCATTTTAGTTACTTTACAATAAATATACCACGACTCCGACTCTTTTTGAATAAGGAATCATAGTTTATCTTATTTTGAGAATTCAATTTGAAAAATGAACCAGTAAATAAACAAACAAAAAGAAAGAAACCATAACCCACAATTTATTATGCCTTTAATCTAGGAGATTCATGGAACTGGGAAAGCTCTTGACCAGGGAATTAACAAGACAAATAGCTGCTCATATTGCTAAAGGGAGTAGCCATAAATTCTATATTTCTATCCTTACCATTATTATTTTCATTTGATGAATTTTTTAAAGTAAAATATTGTCCAGACTCATTTCCCAAGGGACCTTCACCCATCCTATTTAATCCAATCATAGATCCTAACTAGTACTATTCCTTCTAAATTGTCCTTGGCTCTGTCATGACATCATAATAAAATTCACACGTAAAGCAAATATATTACAAGTCCACTGTCAGGATTCCAAATAGCATCAAAAATTAAATCAGAGGCCAAAGCAAAGTATTCCTCTAAATTCCGATTTATTAAAAGAACCATATTGGCACATCTGGGAGAAACCCGAAACTGAAGTCCAAAGAGTTTCTCTACCAGTTGAAAGTTCAAGCCCTTGTCCCCACAATCTCAAGTCCTTCACATTGACCAATCTTCATCTATCAACTTGGCAGCAACTCCCATCTCCCTCCGTGCAGGTGCAGAAGACAAAGAATGGCCTTGACCATCTAGAAGGAATTTGTTATGGCTACATGCAGACATCCCTCATGCAATTATCCCTCCCAAATCCCAACTGCTAAGCATACATTTTAAACTTGCATAAAGTGTGACAAGCCAAAGACCCCAACTAAAATGGCTTCAACCTGACATCCATGAGATACTATATTTCTTGCTAACTTACCTATACCCATACCAGAAGAAAATAAATCAAGGAAACAAGTAGATATTACTTGATGTTTTGCAATGAACAGAATATTACTTGGAATTATCTCTCAATAAATGTCTCAGCTGGGTATATAGTCTTCATGGAGGAAAAGAAGACAATCTTCAAAAAGAAAACTCAATGCTCCTGTACATAAGACAGATTCCTTGTGTATCTAATCATACTTTGCCAAACAAAGTGTTAGTGTTCTGTTGTGTGCTACTCTGTTCTACTCTATTCTATTCAACTCTACTCCCCTTTAAGCTATGCTACCCTATGTTACTCTACCTTAAAATG
This sequence comes from Erythrolamprus reginae, assembly GCF_031021105.1. NCBI lineage: Eukaryota > Metazoa > Chordata > Lepidosauria > Squamata > Dipsadidae > Erythrolamprus > Erythrolamprus reginae. The sequence continues at coordinate 284,208,215 of NC_091951.1, forward strand.
AATATCTAAAGTGCTTTCAGAAAAATTCTAGAGAAACAATAGGGTAATACTCAGGGGTGGGTCCCAGCCGGAATGGGTGGAAATGCCACTCTGATAGTGGAAATGGAGCTGTGCATGCAGCTCCATCACCACCGGCAGTGCGTGCACTGTGCACATGTGCAACTGTCGAGATTCCGGTGAAAATCACAGGTTTTTTGCTTCTGCACTTCTGCAGAAGCAATTAAATTGGTGATTTTCATCAAAATCTCACTGCACGAGGGATGTTTGCATGGTATTTCAGTTGCTGCACATGCACAGCAGCCGAATTGCACTGCGGCGCCTAGAGCTGCAGAGCCCTAGCCATCTGGGCAGCAGCAACAGCAGCAGCACCAAGCTCTGGCCACCTGGCCTATTCCCTGTGCCATATCTTCTTGGCGCAGTGAGGGCAAGGCAGGAAGAGGGTGCTGCTGGTGCAGGATGCGGCGTGCCATGGGCAAAAGATCGAGAAAGCAGACAGCCTCAGTTCTTCTTCAAAAGGTAAGGGCTAGGTACCAGCGAGTACTGGCAAGTACTGGCTGGGCTGCAAGTGCTGGGGCCGCAAGGGTCATAGCTGGGTGGGCAGTGAGCCCCATGAAGAGCAGCAAGCATGGGCAGCCAAAATAGGAACCTCACCTTCTTTCAGCCAAAACCCCCGCAAAAATCTCATTCTTGTGCATAATTCGGCTTCTGTGCATGCACCGGGAAATAGTGGCTCATTGCTGGTCATACTTTATATAAAACTTAATGCCAAAAAAAGTGTGACATACATATATATGTGTGTGTGTGTGTGTGTGTCACACTTTTTTGCTGAATTTGAAAATTAAGGGAGACTAGGAAAGATCTATTTCGGCCTTATTTTGGCTCATCAGCTAGCCATACCCACTGTGACTTGAACCTGCAACCTTTGCCTTGTAAGGCAGAGAATTATCCTCTAGGCTACAGTATCCAATCCTTTCAGCTTTGCACCAGGAAAGGGTTACATATTTTGGTGTCGAATCACCATGGTGTATTGAAGGAACATCACAGCTCCTTATTTGCCTCTCTGCCCAACCCAGGGCCTTTTCCAAGGCAGTTAATTTTATTGATAGCCGACAATTCTATCTGTATGTGTCACACATTTTTTTGCCGAATTTGAAAATTAAGGGAGACTAGGATCTATTTCGGCCTTATTTTGGCCTCATCAGCTAGCCATACCCACTGGGACTTGAACCTGCAACCTTTGCCTTTCTAAGGCAGAGAATTATACTCTAGTCTACAGTGTCCAATCCCTTCAGCTTTGCACCAGTTTATAGTTTATAGTATATAGTATATAAACTATATACACAGTATATTCATGCTTTAAGCATTAAGTTGCATTAAGTTTTTTCATTAAAAATCAGCTAAACATATAAATGTCCCTTGTTAGAGAAGTGAAAATGTGAGTTAATATTTAAACTAATTAGAGAAAAAGATATGCTCTAAATTATGCAGTCTTAAAATGTAGGCTATTCGTAGAGTCCATTTCTCAATTTCTGCCTTATCAAGAAGAGCTCTGGTTCAGAGGAGTACAGTATTTGATCTAATCCTCCTCAATTATTGTATCTTGCAGGGGGAAATACAGCATATTTATTTAATAAAAAGAATATCTTTCCTTCCTGCTTAATTCAAGAGCAATTATAAGAAAAAGTTTAAGCGCCTGTCACAAGAAGGCAATTTGTGAAAATTAATCGGCCGTCCACTTTTTGCTAGCTGATATGTGATTGTTACGAGCTGGCATAACTTCATGCTGCCTGCTAGCATTGAACTGATTGGCTTTGACAGATGTGGTTTGTAGCTGGAATGGAAAAATTAAGTAAAGGATTCATCTAAAGGGGTTTTTTTTGTACTTTATAATGTGCTTCTTATTCACCAAGGGTTGTGGAAATTTAACTTTTCTACTCCATAGTCCAGAATCATACTTCTTAAAAAAATAAATCCTACTGAATTCAACAGGATTTACTTCTAAACATGTCCATGAAGGTACCACACATCAAGGTAAACCAAAGAACATGTAATTTTTTTAAATGGAGAAAATGGATATAGGTTTGCAGCCTTAGATTTGCCGAGAAAGACTTCAAATTGGGCATTGCTCCAAGCAAACTGAAAGAGACAAATGTCCTGGACTGTGGGCCAGAGACAAGGACCCACCCCCTTCCTTACTAAAGTTAATCCGCAATTCCATACTTGTTTAGCTGTAGTAGATTTACAGTTGTTGTGGCAACTCCTGAGCTGGAGAGGAGGGGAATTATTGCAGTTGCTAAGCTACCAATTTCTATGGGTTTAACATATTGGAAGAGCAAATAGGGAGCAGACAAAATTGATGGACAGCAAAGAAAAATATGAAGAAGGTAGAAGAGGTTTAGAAGCCTGCAAAAGATAAAGCAAGGCAAACAAAGACATAAAGAAGCTGTTGAATATAGAAGCCAAGGTAGCTGGATGCAAACATAGGATTTGCAGGGGGGCGGGGGGAATCTAGTTAATCTGATATCTGCTTTTTAAGAAACAGCATTCCAGATTATCTTTTTTAAACCTGCAGTTTTATTTGTAACTTACTAAGTAACCTAAAATAATGTTTGTGAATACTTTTCCTTAATGTTTTACTTAAATTCTCCAATCAATCCTTTGTAACACAAATTCTCTCTAATTTTTCCTTTTTAAACTAAAAACTAAAAAAACCCACCTGATTTAGGCTTTGTAAATATCCTTGATTATCCTATTTTTGTATGAACATTTCAGAAATGTGTACCTTTTCCCAACATACTGCTTGTAGCTTTCTTTCTGGAACTGTGAGAGAGGGTCTTCTCTGTGGCTGTCCTGGCTCTTTGTAACCAACTCCCCCCCCCATGTCGATACTGCTCCTACCCTACTGGCCTTCCAAAAGACTGTGAAGACCTGGCTTTGTCAGCAGGCCTGGGGGCCATGAATGCTACCATCTTGTCACGGCTGAATTATGATTGTTCTTATATCATGGGATATTTTCCCAATTCAGTCTACCTGAGTGCATTGGTGCTAAATGTTCTAAATGTTTCTCTTTTATTTTTTCCCAAACTAAATATAAAGAGTTCCTGATACAATGTCTCTGGAAATAGCTATGCATTTTATTTCTCCCATACCATATAAGGGCATGCCATGCCATCTTACCCTCCAAAGTCAAAAGTCTTGTATTTCTTAACAAAATCCATTCTCTCATCCATGTCTTTACTGCTGCATAATAATATAGCTCTCAATTCAGAAGTCCAAATCCACCTCTAATTATGGCAACTTGTAAGGCACTGGGATCTGAATGGCAGATCTGAAGAAGGTGGTGTGAGCAGGGCCACCATCAGGAATTTTGGGGCCCCATACAGCCTAAGTGTCGCCCCCACCCACCATTTTAAAACTATTTTAAGTCGCCAAGCCACTCCATCCCCCGGGGATCATTTCCCGCTTCACGCCAAGCGAGACGGTCCCATAGGCCAATGTTTCCCAACCTTGGCAACTTGAAGATATCTGGACTTCAACTCCCAGAATTCCACAGCCAGCAAACGCGAGGAGCTGGAAAGGATGAGGGGAGAGAAAAAGCAGGGTACCAGCAGTCAGGCGGGTATCTTGAGGGGGCACTCCCATCTGGAAAGAAGGGAAGAAAGGCGAGGGCGAGCTATGAAGGAAGGAGGGAGGGAGAGAGGAAGGGAGGGAGGGAGGAATGGTAAAAGGGGCGCTCAAGAGAGGAATGGGTGAATGAATGGACGGAGGGTGGGAAGGAAGGAAGGAAGGAAAGAGGGAAGGGACAGGAACAGAAGAAGGATGCAAAGAAAGCAAGGAAAGGGGAGAGTAAGAGAGGAAGGAGTGAAAGAAGGGAATGAGGGAGGAAAGAAGGGAGGAAGGAAAAGGAAAGCAAGAAATGGAAGGAAGGAAGGAAGGAAAGAAAGAAAGAAAGAAAGAAAGAAAGAAAGGGGGAAGGGACAGGAACAGAGGAAGGAAGCAAGGAAACTTATGAAAGGGGAGAGTAAGAGAGGAAGGACTGAAGGGAGGGAGGGAGGGAAGAAGGTAGGAAGGAGAAAGAAAAGAAGAAATAGAGGAAGGGAAGGTAAAAGAGAGAAAGAAAGCAAGAAAGAAAGCAAGAAAGAGAGAGAGAAAGAAAGAAAATGAAAGAGAAATAAAAATAGAGAGGGGGAATGAAAGAAATGGAAGGAGGGAAGGAAGGAGAGAAAGAAAGAGAAAGAAAGAAAGAAAGAAAGAAAAAGAAAAAAGAATGAAAGAGCAAGAGAGAAAAAGAAAGAGAGAAAGAAAGAAAGAAAGAAAGAAAGGCAACTTCAAAGAAAGGCTCACTGAGCATCTCTCACTCTCTCTTTCTATCCCTCTTTCTTTCTTTCTCTTCCTTTCTCTCTCTCCTCTTCCTTTATCTCCTCTCTATCTCTCCCTCTCTCTTTCTCTCCCCCCTCTCTCCCCCTTTCCCTCTCTCTTTCTCTCCCTCTCTTGCTATCTCTCCCCCTCTCCCTCTCTCTTTCTCTCCCCCCTCTCCCCCTTTCTCTCTTTCTCTCTCTCCCTCTCTTGCTATCTCTCCCCCCCCTCTCTCTCTCTTTCTCTCCCCCCTCTCCCCCTTTCCCTCTCTCTTTCTCTCTCTCCCTCTCTTGCTATCTCCCCCCCTCTCCCTCTCTCTTTCTCCCTCTCCCTCTCTTTCTCTCTCTTCTTCTCACTTTCTCTCTCTTGTTTTCTTTCTGTCTCTTTTGCTTTCTCTCTCTCTCACTCTTTCTCTCTTGTTTTCTTTCTCACGCTCTTTCTCTCTCTTGTTCTCTCTCTCTTGCTATCTCTTTCTCTCCCCCCTTTCTCTCACCCTCTCTTTCTCACTTTCTCTCTATCTTGCTGTCTGTTGCTCTCACTCACTCTCATTCTCTCTCCGTTCTTCTCAGCGGTGACGCGCGCACGCCCTGCCTGTCTCACCTTTGCCGAGAGCACTTTCGTCCCGGGCTCTCAGCAAGGGGGTTGCAGGAGAGAAAAGGCAGGCGTTCTCTCAGCGGAGGCCGGTAAAGGTGATATTCAATGTCGGGGGCGCACGGGCGGTTGCGCACGCTCCCTATGCCCCTGCTAGCCCACTCGGAATATTCAAAATAAGAAAAGCCTTTGCCGGTGAAGGTTTTTCTTATTTTGAATATTCCGAGTGGGCTAGCAGGGAGATAGGGAGCACGCGCAACCGCCCGCGCGCCCCCGACATTGAATATCACCTCCGCTGGCCTCCGCTGAGAGAACGCCTGCCTCGTCTCTCCTGCAACCCCCTTGCTGAAAGCCAGGGACGAAAGTGCTCTCGGCAAAGGTGAGGCGGGCAGGGCGTGCGTTCCGGGTGCGGGAGGAGCTGCGCTGAAAGGCAGGAGGTGGCGGAGGAGCAGAGGGGGCAGATCGGGCGGGCGGTGGGCAGCGCGGAAAGGCCGAGGGGGCGAGAGGCACCGTGGGGAGGCAGGGGCGTCCACAGCTCCCTTCCCTTCTGCTGCCGGCGCCTCCCCGCCCCCCCGCGGGCTGGCAGGGGGATGGGGACTGCGCGCCCATGGAAAAGGGTGTGTGGCTGAAAGAAAGAGAGAGGGGGGAGAGGGGCTTACTACCCGCTGAGGCTGTTGCTGCCGCCGCCATCACCCTCCCGCTGCGCACCGCCCTCCCGCTGCCGCTACCCTCCCACCAGCCCCAAAGCTCACCTGCTGCAGCCGCCAGGAAAGCTCCAGCCGGGCAGGGCTCTGCAGTTGCCGGAAAACTTGAAAGGCGCAAACAAGGAAGCTCAGCTTCCTCTTCTCACAACTTTTTGAACAATTAGGGGCCCCGGCCTTCTGGCGCCAAATTTGCAGCTCCTTGCACATGCGCAAAAGGACCCGGTCGTTTTATTTTCTGAGGTGACAGTCTGCGTATGTGCAAGGAGCTGCTGATTGCGGGCCCTCTAATTGGTCAATTTCACCGGGCCCGGTACGGGGCTCCCAGTAATACCCGTCTATCGGCGGCCCTGGGTGTGAGACAGAGTGTCATGGAGAATGCTGCTCCATTGAGTTTGGACACGTTTCTTGGGGAAAAAATGTGTATTGATTTCTGAGCTTTCAAATAGAACTCTAATAAGGAATTTTTATTAGATTCAATCACAAGACTATCTGGGGGGAAAGATTAAGTTTCCCGACAGCTTCAAAGGACAATAACCCTTGTTTGCCAATTTTATAAGTGTGTTAATATACTGCTCAAAAAAATAAAAAAATGTGTTATTTCCAAAAATATTTTTTTTATTTTTTTTAAACAAAAAGTAAACAAACACATACAAAAAGTAGACACACCATACAATACATACAAGCAGTTTACAGAAACTTGTGCATTTTGAGATAAAGTTGTTTTTGCATTACCTTTTCTAAATTGTCCTCTTTTATTTAGTCTGTTTTTTTCATTTCTGTTTTTTTCTCTACCCAATTGTATAATTTTCCCCATATGGTATAATAGTCATTTCCCTGTTTATTTTGCAATTCCATCATCATTTTACTCATTTTTGCACATTGTAATATCTGTCTAATTACCATTTGTTGTTTTTTCCTATTTTGTGTGAAGCTCAATCTTGCCACTCTAAGTACATGGATTATAAGATATAAATGTGCCTTTTTATAATGCCCACCTAAAATATTTTTTAAAATTTCACATTCTCAGAGTACCTGAACAATTCTGGTTGAGGTCATTGATAACATTTTGCGGTTGCAAAACAGTTCAAGGATTCAATATAAAAAAGGCCACTCTTATGAAAAGACTCCAATTTCAGCATTTTAACTAGGTTCATGTTTAGAAAGAAATAGATAACAGAAGCAGCTTGATCATCCAGACATATTAAGAAAGCACTAAACAATAACAAGCTAGTTGTGACTCTTCAGTTGCTTTTGAATTTCCAGCCCCAAATCAACTGAACAGTCTATGAAAGAGTGAGTAATGCTGAGATATAGTTAAGTATCTAGAGTTGCCTACTGGAAAAGATGTGAAAAAAGCACTGGAACTGTTGTGTTTGGGCCTTGGCCAGCCGTTGCTCCCACAGATAGGAGCGATGCCGCACAAAGTGAATGCGAAAGCCTGGCTGACAGCCAGGAAAATGTGGCAGACATCCAGGAAGATGTGGCAGACAGCCAGGAGGACGAGGCCACTGGTACGCAGGATTCAGCAGACAGCCCAGGGGATTTGGCATGCAGTCCCTCAGACAGCCTTTCGTCCCTGGGTTCTTCTGCAGATCAATATATTGATCTGTGTAGCCAAAGAGCTATGCAAATAAGGGATCGCTTTAAGGAGTATTACAAGTCATTATAAGAGCACCTGGGCTGGGTGTAGTTCCCTTAATGAGGGCTAAAGGGATAAAAGGGAGCAAAGGCCAAGGCAAACTGTGGCTGTTTATCTGTGTTATTTTGTGGTTCCTGCTCTGAAGTTTCTGTTCCGTGCTGTTGGAGGTTTCAACCCAGTTTTTTCAGACAAGTGGGAGGTGAAAACTCTGGGACTTGCTGTTTGCTCCAAAGATTCAAAAGGACTCCGGAAACACCTTTGCTCATTCCAGGTTGTCTTTGTTTGTTTTTTCCTGTGTTTTTGTATGCGGCTGAAGTAAGCCTTGCACTATCATTGTTTTCGGACACTAAGAACTGTTTTTGAGTAACCCTTTTTTGTTTATCTAATACAAGTTTGCTGATTAGCAGAGCACGTGTGTGTTTGATTTCTTTTCCTTGGACTGTTACGCATTGCCTGAGCCCAGTCAGGCAGAATACGAACTAGAAATACCATTTTTGTGAACAGCCAACTGATATACAGCAACAAATCTGAGAGATGCAAAATGCAAACAGGAAAGGTTTCCATTAGGCCAAGGAAGAGATTAGAGGAAAAGGTCAGATTTAAATTACAGTGAATACTAGGAAGGACATGTTCATGGTAGTAAAGTGAATCAACAATTCATAAATGCTTTGTTCAAATATGTAGCAAATAAGCTTCTGGATCCCTTTTAAGTAAGAGTTTGTTGCTTGAGAAAACCCATGAAGCAGACATGGAAAACCTTAAGTAGGCAAATAGCAAATAGTATTTATTGTAGTATAATAATGACGACTTGAAGTTTTCTATTAGAAGAAACCTTGCTTCTTCACATACTTAAATGGTACTTTGATTTTTTTCAAGCTCCTTACTAAGAACGATTCATATTTATATTTACCCAGACATTAGTGTTACAAGTTAAAGTAGACTTATTCTCATTGTTTACACGTCTAGCAGTGTATCTACTGGATTGGAGATATGCTTATTTAAGAAGTATCACCCATGAAGTTTTCAAGTTTCAGTTTTTAATAAAGTAGACTGGGTTAGAAAAACCAATATTGGCAAATTTGTGGTAGGAAGGTTTATTTCATCTATATTTTATGGTCAAAAATTGAGTTTAATAAAACAAGATTTATGAGCTATAAAATTACAAACATGAAATCCAATACTCAGCTAAGATTGATTTCTTCAGTTAGGAATAAATAAATATCTGCCAAGTGCTAATATATCACATGTATGTTCAAAGGATATAAAAAGTAGAGTGAATTGTCTGCCTTTTTTCTAGCAACAATGCCCTACGTTCTCAGACTAGCTGCCTAAAGCATGGAGGTTCCACACTGCACTATATCTATGAGATATGAGCAATTCCTTCTAATTTATGCCTGTTCCCATATGCATAAATAAACTTATTGTGGATGAACCAACTCCCTTCTCCAAATCCTTTATAAAAATGAAAGCATGGGGAGATACAGGGATGCAGTTTGCAATTCATCTCCTTATTTTGAACTTTCTTCTATTTCCTCAGGCCTAAGGTGAAAAAGTAACTAGGTTTGGCTGGACATAGTAACTTGGCTCAGCAAATTTGAAAGCTTTGATTTAGTTGGGTTCCTGGTTGCTCCAGAAAAAGTGATCCCAATCAGCTGAGATTTGTTATATTGCCAGTTCCAATGATCTGGGTAATCAGAAAGAACTGGATCTGGAAAGGGAGGAAGCAGTCACTCATAATCCCTAGAGTTGTTTTAATAGACTATGAAATAATATATTTATGTTTAAGGAAGAGTGATTGCTGATCAAATGGTATGCTTCATTAAACTACTGTTAGCTGCTGGGAACAGTAAAAGATGTGATAAAAGTTGAAGAATATGATAGGTCATGGGGGTGGATTGGAAATGGTGGAAATGGATTACTAATAGTAACAATTATCCATTCAGCTACGAAGTATTTCATGGTGGTTACTGTAATACTCCCCTTTACAGTAACCAACTATTATTATTATTATTATTATTATTATTATTATTATTATTATTATTATTAATTAGATTTGTATGCCACCCCTCTCCGTAGACTCGGGGCGGCTCACAACATTGATAAAAACCATACATAATGACAAATCTAATAATTAGAATCTAAAATAACAATAGTACATGAAAAGCAAGGAACCCCAATATAAAACATACATACAGTCATATCATGCACAAAAACTACATAGGCAGGGGGAGATGTCTCAGTTCCCCCACGCTTGACGACAGAGGTCAGTTGAAGACCAAATAAGAATGCTGATCCATTCGAAGTGTTATACACATGTATAATTTATTAGATTTTTGTATCCTGTGTGCATTACTTTAGGAGTAACTCAAGGGGCAAATGTACATAATACTCTTATCATCAGGGGTGGGCTGCTAGCCGGAACTCTAAATTGGGCTTGCCACCACCACGGCTCATGAGTGCTAGCCAGTGTTCCCTCTAATTTTTTTTGGGGGGTGGGCGGAAAAGTATAGTGTCTGAGCGGCAGTCCCTTCAGGACTGGGCGGCACAGAAATAATAAATAAATAAATAAATAAATAAATAAATAAATAAATAAATAAATAAATAAATGAATGAATGAATGAATGAATGAATGAACGAACGAACGAACGAACGAACGAACGAACGAACGAACGAACGAACAAACAAACAAACAAACAAACAAACAAACAAACAAATAAAAAACCCACCCTGTTTTGCCTCAGAGAATTTCAAAATAAAATATTGTACTGTGTGTCTATAACAGTGAGCTCATAATAGGGCAACTCTATCAATATCAAAATGCCACTTAAATAGTTGAGCTAGTTTCAAACTAGATTTTGATTTTCTTTCTCTCTTCCTTACTCCCATTCTTTTTCTTTCTCTTTTCCTTCCTCTCTTTTTTCTATCTGTTTCTCTCTCTTCCTCTCTTCCTCTCTCTCTCCTTCCCTCTCACTCTTTCCCTCTCGGCTTCTGGGCAGGTTTGGAAAACTCTGAGTTGATGATGATTTTTAAGTGAGCGATTGCTCACTGCTCAGCTTAGAGGGAACTATGGTGCTAGCAGGGCCAGCACGATTTTGCTTCTGCACCTGTAGAGCTAGCAAAATTGCACATAGAGCCGCAGGTGTGCCTTTATTTTGGCATGCGCTGAAGCAAAAAACCCTCACCGAAACACGGGGGCACCTGTGACTCCATGGGCAATTTTGCTACCTCCACAGGTGCAGAAGCAAAATCACGCTGGCCCCACTAGCATTCAGGAGTTGCAGTGGCAAGCCCAATTTAGCGTTCCAACTAGCAGGCCACCCCTGTCTATCCTCCTCCTATTTTTCCCACAAGAAAAACAACAACCTTGTGAGATGCTTTGGGGTTAGAATGAATGACTGCCATAGATACAAATCAACAAATATGAACCAATAGATTCATCCAAAAATGAATTGACAGATGAATGGATTGAATTTATTCAACTCAGGCAAAGAAATCTATTAAAATTCATTCCTAAGAGAGATCTCCTTTGCTCTGATATTTTGCATATCCTCACACACTCTGGGTTATGTGGTCACAAATGTAAAGAATTTTTAAAAATTACCATAGGATGTGTTGAGAATTTAGGGAAGGAATAGAGTTCAGCTGAGATTCTGACTCCAATCAATCCATGGTTACTGATTGGCTACTGGCAATTTTGCCTCCCAAATTTTGCTTCCTGTTATTCGCAAGGATGATTATATCATTGCACAGAACATAGTTAATAAGCCAGTTCCCCAGTAAAATCATTTTTAGGCTTCCAAATGTATTAATGCAAGTACAGTATCTTTTTAAAAAATTGTACATGCCAAGGAAGGCAAAACCTGTACCCTTTCATTTTACTGTAAAGTCCCATCTAATTTTTTTAAAAAATGGAGAATAAGTCAGGATCAAAGTATAAGATTTTTCTTTGTGTTCTGTGAAATAATATATATCTCCCAATAGAAAACACAAAGTTGTAATTCACTCAGGAGACTCTGTTTCCATTATAAACTGCAAGTGAGCACCACTTGAGGAAGTTTGATGAATGATAGGGAAGCTCCAAGTATGAAGTTAACCATATATTATAGCCATGAGTGAATATACTGATATAGGAAACAAAAAAACAAACTCCCCACAACCTCTGATACAATCAGAACTTGCAACAGACTCCTATGGCTTTGAAAAGCCCAAATCAAAAAAGATATAATATTCTATTGCATACATTTAACATAATTGTGGTTAGCCGCCTGAGTCTACGGAGAGGAGCGGCATACAAATCTAATAAATAAATAAATAAATAATAAATAATATGTATTGGTAGATAATATTCTCTGTCTTGTATCTTAATGATTTTTTTTAAAAAAAATTAAAGTTAGAAAGTATTTGAGAAATTGTGTATCCAGTTCCCTGTCCAGAGTAGGAATCCATTCCTATGCCATTCCCAAAAGATGATTATATTTTTCAGTAGTCTCAACTCCATGCTTTAATTGTAGGATAGATTATATGCCATACAAGAGTATACATCAACATCTTCATTGTTTGAAATGGAAATATTAAAAAATCTGAGATTAATTTTGCAGTACTATCATTTTCAGAAAAAATCTTTTACAATATATAGAGATAGTTCATACTGAAAAGATCCAGAAGAAGACAAAAGGACCTGTTTTCATTAAAATACAGGTTAATTACATAAATAATTTTAAATCAACTACATAGAAGGGATAATAATTGTTGTGGTTAGCTCTGGCCCAGCTCCTGCTCCAAGGAATGAGCAGGTGGATGTGGGGGAAACATCCACATGCCGCAGGCCTGTTTTGCTCCCGATGGAATCTGCCGATGAAGCCTCCTCTGACCAAGGAAGCGTGAGTGACAGGGAAGAGGGGAGTTTGGCAGACAGCCCAGGAGGAGATCAATCATCTGTATCATCACTGGATTCTGAACAAGAATTAATGACACATCTATGCATGCGTAGAGTGATGCATAGGAGACAACAACTGAAGGATTATTACAAGAGAAAATGAGGCCACATGTGATTGGGTGGGGCTGCTGTAATTAGTGCTACAGATAAAAGTGCAGCCTGGTGTTTTAGCCTCATAGCAGTTTATCTGATTCATTGTTTCGTCAAGATCGTGGTTTTTGTGCTGTTCAAGAATGTGTGTGGACTCTCTGGACTTTAGAATTGGACTCAATTTCCCAGTTATTGGGTGAGCAATTGGATTGCATTTAATCTATGCCTTGTGTGTGGACTCTCTGGACTTTAGAATTGGACTCAATTTCCCAGTTATTGGGTGAGCAATTGGATTGCATTTAATCTATGCCTTGTGTGTACCAGAAAATCCCTTTGACATTTAAAAAGGGAGCTGTTTCTGTTTTTCTGTTTATAAAAACTTTTGGGTTTTCCTTTTATTGGGTGGTTTTGTGTCTTCCTGGACTAATTACCCTGTAATTACAGGTGGTTGAAACACGCCGGCAGAACAGTAATAATTATCTACAAAGAAGGTCATTGTCTGTTCTGTAAAAGTGGCATAGAAGATGGTTTGTGGAAAATAATTTTGCTAGTGCTATTAAGAGTAGCAGTAGTAATAATAATAGCAGTTGGAATATGAGATATTAATTATTTTGGCCTAGCTCAATCAGTTCAAAGACCAGTCGCAATAAAGAAAGACATCCCTTAGGTTAAGCTGAGAAAATGATAATAAGAAATACCAGTTCTAAATTCAATTTTTTTTGTATCAATGACAATCTAATAGTAAAAGATGCACCTTAAACAATTTACATTATAACATAATTATACTCTCACCCTTAGTCCTATTGGGCAGCATACAAATATAAATAGATAATAAATAAATAAATAATAATTTTTATATCAGTGTCTTCTGGTAATAGTAGAGTTGCAACCAAGAGGTGCTTCCTACTTACCACCACTACTGGTGCGACTTGGGCAAAGCTCCAAGTGAGAGAGGGGCACGTGTGCAAGCAAAAAATACCCAAAATCTCACACATGTGTTTTGCCTGGCCTTAAGCCACACAGGAACAAAGTAATTATTTACTTATTTATTTTATTTATTAATTAGATTTGTATGCCGCCCCTCTCTGTAGACTCGGGGCGGCTAACAACAGCAAAAAGACAATATGAACAAATCTAATATTAAAAGTAATGTAAAAAAAAACAAAAAAAACCCCAATTTAAGAAACCAATCATACATACAGACATACCATGCATAAATTTTATAAGCCTAGGGAGAAGGGAATATCTCAATTCCCCCATGCCTGATGACAGAGGTGGGTTTTAAGGAGCTTACGAAAGGCAAGGAGGGTGGGGGCAACTCTGATATCTGGGGGGAGTTGGTTCCAGAAGGTCGGGGCCGCCACAGAGAAGGCTCTTCCCCTGGGTCCTGCCAAATGACATTGTTTAGTCGACGGGACCCGGAGAAAGCCAACTCTGTGGGACCTAACTGGTCACTGGGATTCGTGCGGCAGAAGACAGTCACAGAGATATTCTGGTCCTAATCAAACACACACACACAGATTTGTAAAAAATCAAACAAAGGTTGCTCTTTATATTCAGAGTTTCAGAGCAATGTTAGTTTAAGAAGGTTAAGAAGTCAATAGGTCAGAGTTAATTACTCCATTCAGTGCAGAAGCCTTTTTGGCTTACTTCAGTCAGAAATAACTCACAGCTTAAATATCAGAATGTCCAAAAATCCACAGCAAACATGAAACAACAATTCATCAAACTCTCTTCAAAATGAATGATAGACTCCCATACAAATCTCTCCAACCCTCCCCTTTTTCAAGGTTGCAGCAGCGTCATTAATTCTTATCACCTGTGACCTATAATTTGTTTCTGCGTTTGCGCAGCTGCTCTTGTCTTCCCAGCATTCTCTGGACCCAAGCATTCAAAATAAGGTTGTTCATTAACTCCTTCCCCTTCTGATTCAGATGAACCTCTGGCTGGAGATCTGACTGACTCCATTCCCTCTCTGTCTCTCCAGTCCCTTCCTGCTCCATTTCCCTCCCTGCCTCTCCTTCTGGTTCACTGTCTGATTCATCCTCCAGCCAGACTGGTCTTCTGTAAAAAGACATTTCCCACTCCTCTGCATCAAAATCAGCAGCCACAGGAGCTGGCCTGAAGCCAACCGCAACCACATGTGCACCTCCTCTCACAAGATTTTGCTTCCTACGCATGCACATGAAAATTCATTCCTTTGCATATCTTCTCTCCCTTCTCCCTGCTTTTTTTTTTACACCAGAAAGGTGTGAGATATAAAACAGTGATTAGGCAACAGCTCTTCTTTTCTCTCTCCTATCATGACTATTTTTTTAGTTACTCTCACTGCATAAAACTAATGTTCTTAAAAATACTTCTTGCTTATGCACTGAAGTGCTATAGTACAGTGTTGCCACATTTCATTTTCTTTTCTTCTGCATTCATATGCTATTTGCTTTTGATGTTGTTCCTGTATTACTAAAGATGAAAAATAAATACATAAATAATTCTGGAGAAAAGATTTATGACTTTATTATGAAGGCAAATATACATGTCCTGGGATAATGATGCAAAATCATTAAAATCATGAAAGGTTTTCTTAATATCTGCAAGAACATGCATTAACAGTGTAAATTGAGTCAAGCAAAGTAAAACCTTAGGTGACTTCCCCAACCTGTTTCTGACCATGCAGAAATGAACTATCTTTGATTTATATTCCTTTGGAATAACAAACCATTGTCAAGTGAATGAGGCAAAGATAAAATGATATCCAGACATGAATGTTGGAGGATTCAGACATAAATCAGTACTCAGGCAAGTGAGCAAGGGCTGAAATGATCAGCAATGAAAGACTGGTGGATTTATGTGGTAGAAATTTATACTATAATATTGCACAAGGAAATTAACAAAATATATGGTTCATATCTAGACATTATACTCTCAGCCAGGTGTAGAACATGTTTTGTGCCAGTAAACTATTCCAAAGCCACTTCACATCCAGATGGCCATGTTCTTCTCCATGCTTTATTCTGAGGCTGTTTTGCCATATCTTTAATGACAAAGAGCAGAATGTATAACTATGATTGAGAAGAGGATAAAAATGCTTATTAATAAACTCTCCCTCTCAAAGTGCAGATTCCACTGTACTTGCAAATCACAAATCATCATCTCTAATAGAAATCACCTCAGACTTTAATATGTGTCTCACTGAATAATCACGTACACTTACAGGTGACTTCCAATTGTAAATGTTTTATTTGTTCCTTAATTCATTAAACCTGTGTGCTGCCCATCTTGGAATTTTAGCCTGTTCACTAGCCTTTCTAAATTTCCCCAGGACTTTCAAAGGAATTTGGCTTAGTTGCTGAAGCACATAGCAAGTTATCTCATGGATAGTTCAGCTTTTTAGATGATCACATGGATTTTGCTCAAGGCAGTGAAATAAAATAATAAAATACAAGTCCCAGTATTGCTTCAATATGTGGGGTTTCTTATTTGTGTAGCCATTTGGTTCAGTGGACAAATCACAATAGGGCAGTGGCAGAGAAGAAAATTCTTAGTGAGGAAAAAAAAATCTATCGGGTGCCTCAAGGCGTGCAACTGAACATTCTGAATCTGAAACTCTCAAACTTCTGTTTTGGAATAGCTGGGATGCAAAGCTGGGGAATAGGGAGTGATGGGATATCTTCATGAAACAATCTGTCCCATGACTCTTGTTGGTGGCAGTGGTTAGTGCAGTATTGCAGATAATTCTGTGGTAATTCAGCAGGCTCGTTCTGCTGACCGCCAGAGGGTTCAATCCTCACTGGTTCAAGGTTGACTTAAACATCCATCCTTCCAAGGTCAGTAAAATGAGGACCCAGATTGTTGGGGAAAATATGATGACTCTGTAAACCAATTAGAGGGGGCTGTAAAGCACTGTGAAGTGGTATATACATAAGTCTTAAGTGCTAAGTGCTATGAGTCATGCTAATTGGATTTCACCTAAATTGTAATGTATAACAGCCTACTGAGTGTCTGAGGAAAATAAGATTCCTTCTCATTAATATTATTATATTATATTATATTATGTTGTGTTCTATTCTATTCTATTCTATTCTATATACCATATGAATCTCACAGAGGTCTCACAGAGTTGGCCTTCTCCAGGTCCTGTCAACCAGACAATGTCACTTAGCATAGCCTAGGCGAAGAGCCTTCTCTGTGGGGGCCCTGGCCCTCTGGAATCAGCTCCCAGAGATTTGCACTGCCCCCACCCACCTCACCTACCACAAGAGTCTTAAGAGTCACTTATGTCGTCAGGCTTGAGGCAATTAGATCTTGGCCTCCTGGCCAATGAATGTTGGTCTGTGGCTGAGGTCTGAATGTGTACTATTGATTTTTAAAATATTGGGGATTTTAGGTTAGTTATCTAGTTTAATTAATTGGATTTGCCATTGTATTTAATTGTTTTTTTATTATATATTGTAAGCTGCCCCGAATCTTCGGAGAGGGACCGCATATAAATCCAATAAATAAATAAATAAATAAATAAATAAATAAATAAATAAATAAATAAATAAATAAATAAATAAATAAATAAATAAATAAATACATAAATAAATTTATATATATATGTGTGTGTGTATATATATATATATATATATATATATATATATATATATATATATATATTTCTTATTTCAGGCTCATACAGATAATACTTGGAATAAATGATTTCTCAATGCGTCTCATTGTAATACACATCCTCTTTATTTCTCCTTTTAACACATCAACTTTGCATTTCTTCTCTCCTCATCTCTATCAGCAATTAAGTAGATAAGCTTGGCAGTAACATAAAAAACATTCCACAAGTCATTCTAAAATTTATTGGCAAATCAGGGCTAGCCAGGAGTAATTAAAAAACAAGTAATAAATCACACATGATAGCTTATGCTCTGGAGCAAATCCTGGATGCGACCATCTTTAGATTGCAAGATTGAATGAATTCAGCTTCTCTTCCATTTTGCACCGGATGTGAGGTAATTGATTAATTAATTACTCTCTAATATCTCCTCCCTCTTTCTTCCAAGTATCTCTGAAAGTGTCTGAAGCGAGCATCCCTCCATCTATTATCTCCCCCATTTGAGTTACCTGAACTCATGTCTATGTCATTAGCTCCACAGTCTTCACTAACATTGCTAACTGTTGGTAGAACAGGGACATTTATGATCTCTAGATCCCACTCATCCTCCGAATCTGAACATTCCTCAAGCTGCATTCATCCTTTAGCAATATCACTTAGAATTAGATAACACTTTACAGTGCTTTACAGCCCTCTCTAAGTGGTTTACAGAGTCAGCATATTATCCCAACAATTTGATTCCTCATTTTACCTACCTTGGAATGCTGGAAGACTGAGTCACCCTTGAGCCTGGTGGAATCTGAACTGCCAAATTGAAGGCAACCGGCAATCAGCAAAAGTAGCCTGCAGTACTGCAATCTAACCACTGTTCCATCAAGGCTCAGTGGTTTACTTCCAAGTATTTAGCTAAATTCAGTCATTAGGGTCAACCCAACGTCATGCAAAAGTTGACTTAAATTTCTACTTTTCTTTTCCTTGCAGCTTCTTTTTTAAAAGTGTATTTACTAAAGAGTGGACATACTGTCACCCATAACTTCAGATTAACAGTTGTATGGAGGGAGAATTTTTCCTTTCACTTTCCAGTGATGGAAGACATTTTGTCAATGGCAACACACTATTGACTTGCCCTTGCTTTATCAGCTTTTAAGAAGTCGCAAGAGTTCTAATTCCAGCTATGAGAGCAGGTTAATTCCTAAGGACTGAAAATAGAATGAAATATCTCTGAACTAGATATGAAAGAGCCTAACGGAAAGGTGCAAAGTATTCAGTGCATTTATTATTCATTTCATGCATAGCGGAAGGGTGAAATTATTAAGAGAAATATTGGTGATTTCATCATAGCTCAGCTTTAAAATCTGCTTGGTTGGCAGAGGAACATTTGAGAGTTGTGAGATGTATTGCTTCTTACATTAATAAATATGTCTGTGTATAAAATGCTGAAGATATACCTTTGCTTTTTACTTATTAAGCTGGTAGTGTATTCTGAAGTAGAGTGTGCCTTGATTCATCAAAGCTAAATAAATTTACTGAGCATTATGAAGTCTGCATATACAGAGGCACTGTAATTAGGTTACACATTGTAATATTTGTCTCAATTTAGTCATATTCTGTCAGCAATCAACAAATAATGCATTTGCCAAAGACACCTACATTTCTTTATTAACTTGCCATAAACGGCCATTCAAACTGTATTTAATTCTTTGTTTCCTGTGATGGTTGAAATAAGAGAAAAATGAGGCATGACTATGGCATTTTAATCCAAGTTTATTTTTGGTTTCTACACAGAGGATTAGGTTCCCATTTTTAAAAACATGAAATGTTTAATTTTCTGTGAATTTTAATACAAATCAATGCAGAAGTACTAAAAATGGCTTAAGGGAATTAACTAAGAGATTATACACTTAGCTAAGTTTTTGTTTAAAAACTGAAAAATAATGTTTGTTGAAGCTCAAGAAGAGGAAGAATATTTCTAGCAAAGGGTGAAAATGTTAATCAGACCTTGTGATCTTTAAGTGGTTTATTCTAAGCAGAGGTACCTAGAATTGTCCTAGTAAGTACAAATGAATAAAAATCCTATGGCATTGAAATAGCATTCATTAAAATTAACTTTAAATATTTTCAAAACAAATTTTATTTGCAAATTAACACTGTATAATCCTTTGATATTTTCTTCTTGCTCTTATGATTAATGTAGAACAAAGGCCTTTAGTTAATCCTTACTCAGAAAGTTCATACATTAAAGAGTGTTAGAAAATTGACTACTTAAAAATCTTCAAAGGACCACATAAGGGTAATTTGCCTTTGTCTGCTAAATAACAGTTTAATTTGCATTTCAACTAATGGTCTAAAGAAAATTAAAACATGGGATATATCCATGCAAATGCTCAGATGGTCTGTCTACTTGCAGATAGTATTTTGGAGCATAGTTCCCTCTAAGCTGAGCAGTGAGCAATCGCTCACTTAAAAATCATCATCAACTCAGAGTTTTCCAAACCTGCCCAGAAGCCGAGAGGGAAAGAGTGAGAGGGAAGGAGAGAGAGAGGAAGAGAGGAAGAGAGAGAAACAGATAGAAAAAAGAGAGGAAGGAAAAGAGAAAGAAAAAGAATGGGAGTAAGGAAGAGAGAAAGAAAATCAAAATCTAGTTTGAAACTAGCTCAACTATTTAAGTGGCATTTTGATATTGATAGAGTTGCCCTATTATGAGCTCACTGTTATAGACACACAGTACAATATTTTATTTTGAAATTCTCTGAGGCAAAACAGGGTGGGTTTTTTATTTGTTTGTTTGTTTGTTTGTTTGTTTATTTGTTTGTTTATTTATTTATTTATTTATTTATTTATTATTTCTGTGCCACCCAGTCCCGAAGGGACTGCCGCTCAGACACTATACTTTTCCGCCCACCCCCACCCCCCCAAAAAAATAGAGGGAACACTGTTTTGGAGTCATAGTTTCAAAGAATACCTTATTTCAATTCCTCTTCCTCTTCTTCCTCTCCTCCTCCTTTTTCTCCTTTTTGAAAAATTACAAAAACTTTAAGCCAAAACCATTATCTGGTGCCATAAAGAAGCTGGTACTTCACCTAAATTTGAGAAGAAATGCCTTTTCAAATTTCTTTCTCAGATTTGTGGACAAAGAAATTGGGCAGAAATTGGGTAGAGAATTATCCAATAGTTCAGGAGTCATTCTTAAGAATGACAATAGCACCACTTTTTTAAAAAAATAAAGCCCAATGTCAGGAGCTCTGGTGGGAATCCAGGGAACTTACAAATCACTGGAAATTTGACTGCCAAATGGAATAGAGGGTATTGGCCAACTCATAACCCAAGACAATAACCCAACACCTTGCCCACAATCAATTTCACAGAAGTGTTTTTTTTCCTTTGAACAACATTTCTAAAGTTTTTCAACCAAATTGAAGAATCAGAAAAAATAAATTGAATCATCCCCTGATTATCATCTCAAAAGAAATACATCCATTCTCATCCTTTAGGACAAGGGTGTTGATTGTGCAGTGAACCATAAAGTAGAGGAAGAGTTGCTGGCTTACTATGCCCTACCCAATGGCAAAGTGCTGTAGTCATTGATGAGGTCCTACGGGTACGGTCAGGTACACAGTACCGGTAGCAAAATTTGGAGCTCCACCCCAGAGCACCCAATTTGCACTGAAAGATGTTGAAACAAAATGCATAAGCCACGTCCACAGTGTGGTAGTAAAAAGTTTGGTAGGGTAGCCCATCACTGGATGTAATATATGAATGCTACTTCACCATAGGATCAGATCAGTCTCCACAGCTGGTAAAAGAAGATGAGCTATTGAAACTTAAGTCTAATTCAGATGAAGTTATGTTCTATTGGTCTTCCACAGGTTTAGCACAACTATCTACAGCAGAACTTTTGCATGGAGGTGAACACATGAAAATTAAACTCGAATTATAGAAAAATGAGGTTTTGTAGTTATGTGAAAGTATTAATACATGTATGTGCAGTCCTTCATCTGTAAGCTTTCCTGCTGTAAATACTCGTGTTTCATTGATGGACAACTGACAAGACAAACTTACTGTTCTGTCTGGGTCACTCCGGAAGCTATGACCAACCCAAAAAGATAAGCCAGACACACCGGTTGAATCCAAACACAGTTTTATAATGGCAAAAAGCAAAGAAACCAACAGAAAATGTCCTTACAAGTCAGAAAAACAGTGGAACTCCAAATAGATACACGAAGGCAATTGTTCATACAGAAACACAGGATCCTTAATGCCAAACGAGGCTGTTGATAACAGACACCAACCTCCCAGGAGTCTTCAAGTCTGCTGGGCCACGAGCCAAGAACAAAAACGCTGAGAGATCACACCAACTTCACTTTGATAACACTCCACGCTGCCGGAATGGTTCTCATGCCTTATAACCCCTTCCCTGCTAATGAGGACCACACCCAACCCCCTGGTGTTCCTCATTCAACGCTGATAATATCTACGCAGCTGATTTCTCCTTTGAGCTATGTGTCTCTGTCGCATACTAATGATAGCTGGTGCGTCATCATCCAGAGACTCCAATGAATCACAGCTACTTGCTGGAGATAGCCCTTCTCCAGGACTCCCAGGCCTTGCATCCTCTTCACTTTCGTGACTGCTGACTGCAAAGAACTCTCCTCTCCGCTCTCAGCTTCCCCCGGGCATGAGCCAGCAGAGACGCAGCTGGTCTTTGATCTTGCTCAGGCTGAACCACAACACTTACCAAAGAGCAAAGGAACACAACAATTTAATATGAATAACATTTCTCTGTTGAACAGATCTCCCTTTCTCTTCTACCCCTTTTCTTTTCTACTGCTCCAGATCCCTTATATTATAACCCTCCAAAAAGACTAAAGTTGATAGAGAGCGGCAAAATCCCATAGAAGGCAAATAAAAACTTCAACTGCACAGGAATAGAATACCGATTCTTTACAGTATAGAAGTGAGTACTTAAAAATACTTAGAAGAGCAGCTTCTCGTTAAAAACATAATAGTAGGATAGCTGCATTAATCTAAGTTAAACAAAAAAATAAAAAAGAATCTGAGAGTAATTTTTCAGACTAAATATTAAAAGATTAAATAAAGATGTAAAATTTTGGGACTATGGCTCACTTCATCAGATGCATGGTGTAGCTAAACTGATGCAGGATTTAAGATGAGAGGAGAAAATGTGTTCAAACCCCATTGTGTGTGTTAAAACCTTCTGGAAAACCCTGAAACATTTTGATACAGATGAGTTTGAACAAGTCTCTTGTTCAATTGTGCTGGTGAAGTTGTTTGTTTTTCATTCTAGACCAACTATTCTATCCATCTGACTGTCAATCAGATAAAGTGCAAGGAACCATACTAGCTCAGGAATTCTGGGAACTGAAGTCCACAAGTCATAAAGGGGCCATCAATGCCCACCTCTGATGTAGAAGATGAAACAATGAATGTAAGTGATAAGGAAGTACATTTGGGCAAGGTATGGGAGAAATCTTAGCTGTAATAGAGGGGAACAGACTGTGGGAAATGTAGGTTCTTCTTTGTGGAAGGAATTTAGACAGAGAACAGATGTCTTTCATGGATTCTATTGCACTGGATTAGGCAGGGATTAGATCTCAAACATCCTTTCCAACCCATCCATTCTATAATTTTAACATTTTGCTAGCCGTTTTTTTAATGTATATTTCAATTTATATCAGCATGATATTGTGTCAGAAAAATTCCCCAGACCAAGAGAATAAAAGCTAAAGATCTTTATTAACAACATGATATATAACATAGAAACTTATATCAAACATAACATAAACATAACATAAACAAAGATTCCAGTATGAGTGTAAAGTATCATACAGGGACCTAGAGAAGTCACGGGAAGAATACCCGTGAACCTCAGAAGGTAAAGTACCTAACTACAAGAATCATCTTAGATAGAATTTTTATGTCTCGTTTACACCCCCTTCTTCCTGTCCACTATTTGTCCATATAAGGGGTTGTCTTGCATCCAATTTCATCATAGTTCCTCGGAACTCTCTAGATTAATCCATCAAGTTGTTGTCTTTCCTTTATGAATGTTTCTTGGCCTAGAAAATAGGATTTCTTCATCTCTGATACAAGATATAAACATGTTTTTGTTCTTTTGCATTTTCTGGCAAGGTCCACTGTCCAAAAGGTCGGAGGTTCAGTACTCTAATAAGAGTGTTTTGTATCTATCTAGGCCAGTGTTTCCCAACCTTGGCCACTTGAAGATATCTGGACTTCAACTTCCAGAATTCCCCAGCCAGCGAATGCTGGCTGGGGAATTCTGGGAGTTGAAGTCCAGATATCTTCAAGTGGCCAAGGTTGGGAAACACTGATCTAGGCCTTAGATGCCTAGATTCTATAGATAATTCTCACATATTGTTAAGTAACAATCAAACTCATACCATTAAAAGATACGAAATTGAATTTAATTTTATCTATGTCTTATTCAGCAAAGTACCAAATTATGTACATGTTCACTTATTCATGGATTTCTCTGGTACTCCATCTGTATTTAAACTGTATATAACTGAATAAAGGTAATTAAAATAGATCTATTATTGCTTATGTTTATTTCGCTTCCAAGAAACGGCTGTTTTTAAATTATTTGACTTCTAGTCCAAAAGGCATAATGTTCGGTGATAATGTCACCAACCAGCATTGCGGCACAATGAACATGAACGGCTGAGCTGTTTAATATTTTCTGATGTGGGTTCTTTTGATCATTGCCCACTTGTTAGATATTCCATAATTTAGGCTGTCAGCAAGTTAATACAACTTGTCAGTAACAGAAGAAGAAAGAATTCATCTTAACTCACCTGGCCTGAAAGAAGCACTCTTCTCCTTATAAATATTTATTTTCTGATCAATCCAATAGCAAGAAATAGTGTTTCTATATTTAGGCAGGAAAGAAGGCATTAGTTTGCCTGAGAGGCAGAATGACTCGCTGTCCAGTTGGTTGCTCAAGTGTTCACTTTCCTTTCTATTCATCAGGTTTCCAATTTTTCCCTTAAATGGGATGATCAATGTCTACAGACTCTGAAAACTTTTGCTATAAATTGCCCAAAATGAACCTGAAAGTATTTCTATTCTGTGTAATGTTTTACAAGCTGAGACATGAGCCCATTTAAGAAAGGCAATTATATTACCTATTTGGTCAATGTATGAAACCTGTATAGTAACTCACTAAACGATGTTGATGGTTTAGTTCCATTGGAGATAGATGTGCTTATATAGTACAAGTTTTGTCATTAAATGAGCCTCTTGTTCTTGTGTTATAACAGTGTTTCTCAATTATTTTCTGCTATGAGCCCCCCCCCAGGAAGAAGTAAACATTTTGTGCCCCCCAACTCTCTGATCTGGGCCCCAATGGAATTTTAGTGTTAATATTTATTATTTTACTTATTATAAGCTGCAAGCAAACCATTGGCTGAGAAGGCTGCTCTACTCACTTACCTGGAAGTAAGTCACACTGAACTCAGTGGAATCTGTTTTTGATTAGGCAGACATAGAATACCATGGTTAGACTCCCTTTTGTCACAAGGCAAGGCCAGCTTAATCAAGCTGATGTTTTGAGGTTGCTAGTAAGCCCTGCCTCTGCTGGGCACTTACAGAGAATGGTGTGGAAGGAAACTTTAGGGTGCTGTTCAAAGCTTTCACCCAGCTGCAGAGGATGCTCTTCCTTGTCCAGTAGCGGGTTCACCACGCCTTGCATGGCTACCGCGACACCCGCCGGGAACAAAAGAACTTATGCAGCCAAACCACCCTGCCTCCTCACCTTCTCTTCTTGGTTTGCAGTAGAGTGCATCTGGGAAAACACTCCCTGTCCGAGGGAAGCAATTGAGAAGGACCACACATGTTCCCTGGGGTCACACTCAGCACCCCCTGGCATCACTTTGTACCCCCCTCAGGGGGACACACCCCACTATTTGAGAAGGACTGTATTATAATAAGCTGGAGGAGAATTCTACATTGGACTTGAAGAGTTTGGGTGTCTGGGATCATATTTACTCATATTTAAGATGTTGCTAAAATTCGGAATTTTATTAAATGCACTTCACTGTAGCTTTAAAGAGCATTTAAACCTGGAAGATCTACAGATAAGGAGAGAAATAGAGGGGGATAGGGGATAAAGCAGATAGGAGGGGGGGATAAGGGCTGTTGCTGTTGGTTTTTCATAATATATACAGTGAATTTAACTGAGGTTGGAGGAATTGTTTTTAATTTTTCTTACATGATCCATAAACATGCATTTGTGGTCACTCTGTCTTCAAAACCCACTCAAATTAGAATAACCATTTAATTGACACATCTTCTTGTGTGTCTTCATGAAGTCCAAAACCTGAGGTAGTGGGTATATTTCACAGTTTGAATGTGATGATATAGTGCAGCTAGGTGGAAAGGAAAATTTATTTGAATTTGATATAAAACAAATTTGATATAAAACTAATATTTCCATGTCTCTCCAAAATTGATCAAAAGGTAAAGAATTTAAACAAGCAAATGTCATAGCCATGCTACAGGGGATAAAGATTTCCTTCATATCCCTGGAATTTTGGTTTATCTGAAATTTGTAAAGAATTATCTGGCAAAAATTGAAATTCCAGAAAGGAACAGTCTTATTCTAGTATCTTTGTTTCTGTTTGGAGATGACTTTTGGACTTCTTGCTTGAGAAAGAAAAAATAAATTTTGATTTTGCTGCATAGAAAATGACTATCCAAGACTCTCAAAGTACACTTGTAATTTATAGGCGGCAGTATGATAGCAGCCATTTTGGATGCATACAGGAAGTAGGAAGGGAAGGCTCTCAATAACAAAAACAAAAGGAATTCTTTGAAAAGGTAAGAAGCCAGATGAACAGGATGATACTGTGCATCTGCTGAACAAAATATTATAAAAGATCAGGAAACGATAAATTTCCCTGGAAATATTGATAGAATTGTCACTTAAATCTCCCTGAAAATTGGTCTCAAAGTTAGAAATTGTCTTTGTTCAAAGTTGGGATATTTGTTTGTTCGTTTGCATTTTGGTAAGCTGCTCATCAAGGGGAAAAATTGAAATCTAATCTTCTTAGTTACATTTGTAGTGATTCTCTCTCCCCCCTCCCTCTCTCCATTCCCCCCCCTCTCTCTCTCTCTTTGTGTGTGACAGCAGTAGGTTGCTCCCAGTTCAGCCCGGTTCTGAGAACTGGTAGCGCTGGCAGCAGGAGGCTCTGCCCAGCCATCCGAGACACTTCTGCACATGCATTCTGGAGGCATGTTGTTCCACTGATTAATTGTTCTGTCAGGCAATTTCTCCTGAGCTATAGATTGCTTCTCTCCTTGATTAGTTTCCACCCATTGCTTCTTTTCCTGCCCTCATGTACTTTGAAGAATAGCTTGACTCCCTCTTCTTCTCCCTCCCTCTTCCCAGGCAACCCCTGAGATATCGGACTACTGCTACCATGTCACCCTGGTGAACCCTAGTCCTACTTAAAGACTTTAATCTGTAGATTTTTTTTTTTAAAAAATCACCTTTTCAAATACTACAATGCAGGTTGTAATAAATTAATAAATCAGGATTCTAGTTTTGGCATTTTGCATTATGTATCTCTTTATGAAGCTGTTGCAAAGGTATTATTCTGCAAGGTTTAAAAATAGCAATTGTTGCTTCCTTTAAAAAAAACCTGCTCCCTTGAGTTATCTTCTGTCTACACAGCATCAGAACAACAAAGGTATGCATGTATTTCATTCTGTATTTATCATCTACATTTATGTAGAATGAGAATTTAAATGAATATCAACCTTTACTCTCTTTGCTAGAAAGTTATCATTTATTTGTGTTTTGGGAATTGAGTCAGCACATAACTGAGAGGGTTTTTTTGTTTTGTTTTGTTTTGTTTTATGATTTTAAGTATATTTGGACCTGGCCGGGACATAGATTAGAGTTTGATGTTGAATCTCATTAATATTTAACTTTATGGGAGGGAAAGTATTATAAAAATAGATGGTAAGATTCTGTTGGAAAGTATAGGCAAAATCAAGAACTGTTACTTCAATCATTTTGCAATTTTCTTTTAAAAAAAAATGACTTCAAATAGAATTAGCTTTGCCTAATACAGAATAGTGGCAATATACTGTAGTTATCTTAGTCTATATCTAGATTTCCAGATACAGACCAGACATCTCCAAGGAGCCAATATATCATACCTACTTATTTTTTTCAAATTAATTTAACTTCGTATTTATATCAGAATTTTAAAAAATATATTTAAAAGTTTGAAATTACTGATACAGTAGTCCCTCACTATACCGCGCTTCACCTACTGCGGCTTCACTTCATCGCGGGTTTTCAAGAAATATTAATGAGAAAAATCATTCGCGGATCTTCGCTGGTTCGCGGGTTTCTGAGGAAGTCGATCGGCAGATTTAAACAGCCCGCCGAACTCGATCGGCAGGTTTTTCAAAAAAAAAAATATCTAAAATTGTAAATACTGTATTTAAATACTGTATCTAAAATAAATACTGTGTGGGAAGGGTTTATAAACACTTAAAACAATGAAAACTTACCAAACAATTACAATATAAATACTTAAATAAGGACTATCAGTCGATAAATTCCACATCGCAGATTTCACCTATCGCGGCCGGGTCAGGAACGTAACAACAGCGATAGGTGAGGGACTACTGTATTGTTTCATTGGAGAAAGATATTCTAAAATACATAAATAGAAGCATGCATAATGTTTTGATAAAAACATGTGAATTATATTCCAAAATCTGTGTTCCACACCTGCCTATGGCCTTGTCAAATCCATTTTGTCAGACATCATAGGAATAACAGGCTACAGTAGATGAATCTCTAATATTCTGACATGTTCTTTGAGTTGCTCTTGTCTTTCCATTATATTTTTTAAAGAATTCTTAAAGAAATGAGAAACTGCCAGAAGGGGATCAAATGTCTGCACCTTCAAAAGGGACAGAGGAGACATTTACAAATGGTAAATGTATACCTTGAAAAGATTTAGAGAAGTCATGAAGCAATTTGTTAGCATGCAGAAAAGAATAATGGGAGTACTAAAACAGTCTGGATTTTGCGAGGAGTCATGCCCTAGCAATTTCTTTTTCTATCACTAACTTAATAGATCAAAGGAATAATGTAAATATAGAATAATTTGATTTTAAGCAATCCTTTTGGCGAGATACTTCACAATTTTCTTACTGCAAACAGACTATCAAATGAGACAGGTGAATTCAGTTGGTTGAGGAATTGTCTTCAAAATGCTCTCTACCAACAGCATCTCAACATTTTTACAGATGTGAACATTGTGGATTCGGTGGGTTCTCTTCTAGGCAGGAGTCATTAACCATATTTATAAGTGGCTCAGATAAAAAGATAATCAAACAAGGGGAATTAGCTAACGTTGCCAGAAACAAGTTTATCCAGGAAGAATGGGAAAAATGACTAAATTGCTGCTTGTTTGGTCTACTTATTAGATATGTATGCTACGTTTCTTCTTGAGTACCCTTCCAGTGACATAATTTTATCTTCTTAAATCTAAACTGTAGAAATGAACTTAAGTCTCTTTGATTTTAAAGCAGGGCCTTGAGGAAAGCTATGATATCTAGAATTTTCTATATCTGGTTGCTGACATCCAATGGTCATCTGGATTTGTGCAGGGAAAATCTGGTAGCCTTACCTAAATGCTGCATCAGATCCCTTAGAAACAATGTTAAATGTTGCAAATGTTAAATGTGCCGATGCCTTGAGGCTGTGAGGATCTGGGTGGGAGTCAACAAGTTCAGACTTATCCCAGACAAGACCGAATGGCTGTGGATATTGCCTCCTAAAGACTATGTCAACTGTCCATCCTTGGCTCTTGGTGGGGAGAAACCTTGGGGGCCCACCTAGATTCACAGCTAAAATTAGATCAACAATTGACAGCTGTTGCTAGAGGGACCTTTGCACAGGTTTGTCTAGTACACCATCTGTGACCCTACCTGGATTGAGAGGCTGTGAGCAAAGTAGCATACATATCTAATCATGCCCTCACAATTAGATTATTGCAATGCACTCTACAAGGGGCTACCCTCAAAGAGTGCTCGGAGACTACATTTGGTCCAGAATTTATTTATTTACTTTTATTTATTTATTTATTTTGTCCAATACACAATATATATAGAAGAAAATAGACATGTAGTAATATACCGTATATACTCGAGTATAAGTCGCTCCGAGTATAAGTCGAGGCGCCTACTTTTGCCACAAAAACTGGGAAAATTTATAAACCCCTGTATAAGTCGAGGGTGGAAATTGCAGCGGCTACTGGTAACTTATAAAAATGGAAACCAATAAAATTACATCAATTGAGGCATCAGTAGATTAAATATTTTAGAATATTTATTTCAAAGAAAGCCAGTAAACTAGCTCTGTAAGTTTAAAAGAGGGTAAACAGGTATATATCCCCCAAGGCAGGTACTGTATAGGCAAAAAAAATGCAAGTACCTAGGTACTTACCTCAATCCCCTGCTCCTGCTGGTTTGGGTTAGGGTTAGGATACTTGACCTCTCCTTGCCTCAAAGAGATACAATTTCCCTCTATATTTACAATTACTGAACATCCAAAATATACTTAATTCTATGTATATATGCCATATGTGTAAATAAATATTACACACAGGCACACAAAAATATACTGTACATTATCTACTATATAAACTGTATGTGTATATACAGAGAGAGAAAGAGAGCGAGCTCTTGTAAAATTATATATGGTACATTCAACCTCACTTACTGTAATAGGAAAACAAACCCAGAGTCCACTTTCTGCCACACAGTTAACCATAACTAGAACATTACACATGTCTTCAGATGTACCGGTACTTCCCTAGCTTGCACATCACTGTTAGAGCTAGGAAATGTCATGGATTGAGTAAAATGTGGTGATTTTCACTTAACAATGCTTTTGCTTAACAACAAATTTTGAGCTCAATTGTGGTCATAGGTCTCTGTCTGTCTGTCTGTCTGTCTGTCTGTCTGTCTTCCTTTCCTGTCTGTCTGTGCCCCCCTCCTGTCCCCTCCCTGGGTAAATTACAGAGTCAATACTGTATTGTTTTTTTATTTAAGGTTACAAAGCAAATGAAGAATCATTTTGAGTATTCTTTAAAATTTCTTCAGTGAGATCCATAGCTAATCTGACAAAAAAAATTTCACCTGGCAAAAATTTTTATTGTTGACATTAGGCACAGCCAGAGAGATGTCTTAAAAGGCAAACAAACTGTCAAAAAAGTATGTTTTTTAAAAATATAATATTTTGGTTGTTGAATTTAATTCTGCCTTGGCGCGGGGCAGCCCCCGCAGATGGGTGGCTGGCGAGGACCACGCATTCCCATCTTTGTGTCTGCTGGGGTTAAAGGAAAGTTTAGGGACCCCCGCCCCTTGGAGAAATGCCTCGTTGGTGACATTCTGAGCCTTTTTGCCTCCCCACTCCGAAAACCCCACTTCTCGGCAGCTTGCCGAGGCTGAGAGGAGAGTGATTTTAAAAGGCACTCTCAGCTTGGGGTTTTCTCCCCGCTGAAATGTTGCTCGGCCGTCGCCCTCAACACCCGCTTTGTCCTCGACCCGGCAGAAGAAAACCGCGTCCTTTCCTGTTGCTCTCTTCCCGAGAGGTGGGGTGAGGGGGTGTTGAGAAGACAGAAGCAAGAATCCACCCCCCACACGCACACACCTCATCGGCTTTCCCCCCCTCTAGCACGGCATTGGAGTGTTTGGCTGGCTCCTTTTCTTGCGGGGAGAGGGGGGAAAAGCTGGGGGGGTGGATTCTTGCTTGTATCTTCTCGCCACCCCCCCACCACACCTCACCGGCTTAGGAATGTCGTTGCCTCCCACAGCCACTTCCCCACGCACTTCGGATGTGCCTGCCTTTCCTACAGCGAAGACAGGCGGCACCTTCCCGAAGGGCTCAGCTAAGCGGGTGGGGGAAGGGCTGGCCATTTGCCGCCTCTCTCCGCTGTAGGAGGGGCAGGCGCAAGCAAAGCAACGTTCCAAAGCGGTCTCCGGGAAGCAACCGAGGGAAAGACAGGGGTATTTGCCTCCTCTTTCGGGCTGAAGGAAAGGCAGACGACTGCCTTTCCCTCGGTCGCTTCCCGGAGACCGCTTTGGGACATCGCTTTGGGAGAGGGGGCAACTGCTCCCGGTTTAAGAAGCAAGAATCCCCCCCTAGCCAAACGGCTTTTTTCTTGTTTAGCGCGGCGTTCGAGTGGTTGGCAGGTTCCTTTGCTTGCACGCAAGAGCCAACCACTCGAACGCCGCGCTAAACAAGAAAAAAGCCATTTGGCTAGGGGGGGGGATTCTTGCTTCTTAACTGGGAGCAGTTGCCCCCTCTCCCAAAGCGACGTCCCAAAGCGGTCTCCGGGAAGCGACCGAGGGAAAGGCAGTCGTCTGCCTTTCCTTCAGCCCGAAAGAGGAGGCAAATGCCCCGCCTTCCCCCAGCCGGTTAACTTGAAGCGCTCGGTTAACCGGCTGGGGGAAGGCAGGGCATTTGCCTCCTCTTTTGAGCTGAAGGAAAGGCAGACGACTGCCTTTCCCTCGGTCGCTTCCCGGAGACCGCTTTGGGACATCGCTTTGGGAGAGGGGGCAACTGCTCCCGGTTTAAGAAGCAAGAATCCCCCCCTAGCCAAACGGCTTTTTTCTTGTTTAGCGCGGCGTTCGAGTGGTTGGCAGGTTCCTTTGCTTGCACGCAAGAGCCAACCACTCGAACGCCGCGCTAAACAAGAAAAAAGCCGTTTGGCTGGGGGGGGATTCTTGCTTCTTAACCGGGCAGTTGCCCCCTCTCCCAGAGCGATATCTTTAGGGAAAGACAGCCGTCTGCCTTTGCTTCAGCTCCAAAGAAGCTCTGGGAGAGGGGGCAACTGCCCGGTTAAGAAGCAAGAATCTACCCCCTAGCCAAATGGCTTTTTTCTTGTTTAGCGTGGCTCTTGCGTGCAAGCAAAGGAACCTGCCAACCACTCGAACGCCGCGCTAAACAAGAAAAAAGCCGTTTGGCTAGGGGGTGGATTCTTCCTTCTTGACCGGGCAGTTGCCGCTTCTTTCTAGCTGAAGCAAAGGCCGGCTGTCTTTCCCTCAGCCGCTTGCGCCCTCTTGTGGTGACATGTCAGTCACCCGAGTATAAGTCGAGGTCGGGTTTTTCAGCCCATTTTTGGGCTAAAAAACTCGACTTATACTCGAGTATATATGATATATAAAGAAAATATATAAAAATAGAGGAGAAGAAATATGAAAGGAAGAAAATATATATGATATATGAGAAAAAGGAAAGACAATTGGACAGGGGATGAAAGGCACACTAGTGCACTTATGTATGCCCTTTACTGACCTCTTAGGAACCTGGAGAGGTCAATCGTGGATAGTCTAAGGGAGAAATGTTGGGGGTTAGGGGTTGACACTATTGAGTCCGGTAATGAGTTCCACGCTTCGACAACTCGATTGTTAAAGTCATATTTTTTACATTCAAGTTTGGAGCAATTAATATTAAGTTTGAATCTGTTGCGTGCTCTTGTGTTGTTGCGGTTGAAGCTGAAGTAGTCATTGACAGGTAGGACATTGCAGCATTTGATCTTGTGGACGATACTTAAATCGTGTTGGTGGGTGGGTGGGTGGATGGATAGACAGACAAGCAAATGAACAAATGAATGTCATTTCAGCATACATAAATGTAAATATGTGCTTAAAGAAGAATTAAACAAACAAATATGAATCTGAAGAATAACAGCCATGGCAGCCATGGTAGCCATGGCCTTCTGGTAAATTCTATAGATTTTATTAAAACTCAAACATAATCACAGTCTTAATTTCCAGGAAATGAAGTACTGAACCAAGTAGCTCCTTCTCACATCTTACAATGAACAATGCAGAGATCCAGGGCAGAAATTTTTCCCTACCGGTTCTGTGGGCATTGCTTGGTGGGCATGGCAGTGGAAGGATACTGAAAAATCTCCATTTCCACCCCACTCCAGGGGGAGGATACTGCACAATCCCCATTCTCTCCCCACTCCTGGGGGAAGGATATTGCAAAATTGCCATTCCCACCCCACCCTGGTGCCAGCTGGAGATGGTATTTGCTTGTTCTCTAAACTACTCAACATTTCTGCTACTGGTGCTCAGAACTTGTCAGAACCTTATGAATTTCACTGCTGCAGAAATCCCATTTAGAAGTATGCTTAATTTATTTCCATTTTGTATATCCATAAAAGCTTTTGCTAGGGTTACACATGGAGGTTTGTTTGAATTCCAGCAGTGATACAGATAAAAAGTTTCCCTAGGATCTTATCATTAGTGTTGATAAATAATTTGCATGTAGCAAATCCTTTACTAAGATACTAGTTCATTATAGGCAAGAGAAGTGAACTATGAACAAGAGGATCTTAAAAAAAAAACCCAGCTCGAAATGTATTTATATAACCAACCTTGTCTTTCTCTTCCTTCCTTGTCTTCTACTTCATCCCAATTTACTGTAAATCAGACATCAATTTACCTGGTCCATGCATCTGATGAACTGAATTGTAGTTCATGAAAGCTTATGCCCTTTAATAAAATTTATTAGTTTGAAAGGATAAAACCAGACTCCTTCTGATTAACTAGCTCTGCTCTCATCCTACCATCAATATATCAGCAGAAGTAGAGATTGAATCTATTCTTTGTTCCATAAACTTCTTCAGACTATCCAACAATGCTTGAGGTTGACTGAACTTTAAAATGCAATTCTTCTTGAAGTGCTTAAAATATATTATTTACTTACTAACTGAGTCTTTTATACCTCACAGTTTAAATGAACTGTCGTTGCTTATATTCACATTATTGCATTAAATCATTCAAATCTGTTGATGTTACTCAGAGACCATTGATAGGCTTTGTCCTCCCTAGGCTTTCCTCAAGACTCTGGGAGGGCGAAAATGGCCTCCCCCGGGCTCCAGCGGCCCTCTGATAGCTAGAAATGGGCATGTTTCCTGATTTCCAGAATTTGCTGTCCCAGAGCACTGCCACACTCCTGGGAGCGGGTGGGGCCAAAAAGTCCTTGCAATTACCAGTTCAGCAAATCAGATATAAAATTGCATTCGGTTCACCTGAACCAGTCTGAACTGGCATAATCAAACCCCTAGTTTGGACCACCTATCTAGTGTGCATGCACATTACAGAACCCGGAAGAGAAGCTGGTGGGTGCATATGTGTGCCAGACCAACCGTCCGGTGCACCTGTGCATGGTGGAACCCGGAAGAGCAGCTGGCCACTGTACTCATGCTCACAGATTGGAAGAGAGCAACTGGATGGGCAACAGGTCAGCTGTTTGATGTTCATGCGTGTGATGGAACCTAGGAGAGCAGCCTGTATGTCCACAGAGAGGGAAGGAGGGAGGGAGATATATACAGAGAGAAATGCAGATGATATAAAATCTTTGAGAAAGATGTGATGTTTTCTCTGAAGATGTTGAAACTTGAGTAAAATAAATGTATGTAAATCTATACAGTAATGCATTTTCTCCATATAGTTTTGAATATGAGTACTCATTCTCTTTACAATAGTCACATTAGGAGAAAGGTAGCTTATCAATCAATCCTAACTAACTAAACAAACTTTAACAGTAAAGTACAGCACAGGACAGAGAAGTAAAATTTGAATTCATCTATTAAAAATGGAATGATGTTGTGATGAGTCAACAAAAAATAACTTCCTAATATTTTTCAAGAGTTTCATAGAATTAACTATAGCACAAATCTTTACAGCTTCTTGCAGTCTTTACTTTGTGTGCATTGTTCTAGTAATTTGTTAATATGTATGCATTATATGAGCAATTTAATATTTCAGCACAATGTTTATGCCTTGTTTTGAGAGCCTAAGTGAAATTCAAGAGTTTATAAGCCTTGCGCATACCCTCTGGAAGGCTGTAAATTTTTCTGCATATGAAAGAAGTTTGTTTTAAAATGCTCCTGTTACACATTCTGCCTTTAATTAGGAATGGAATTAATATTTGAGTAAGATAAACAATCTATGTGGTACAACTTACCATATGTTATATAAAAATGAAGCAATAATTTATCACACACTGATTCTGAATGCATGTTTCCATGAAGTAATTTAAGTAAATAAGTAATAAATTCTATCAGCTTGCTCAGAATTAATACTTCTGTTAGTTAACTGATTTTGATTAGATGGTCAGTAGTCACTTGCAGAGTGTGAATTTCAACAGATAAAGCTGTGCTGTCTATACTTTAAAAAAGCTTCATATGTATTGTTTGCAAATGAGGAGCTGCAAACCTATTTTGGTGTGCAATTCTGGTTCTTATGTTAATTAGGAATGTAGGAAGTTGTATGCCAATGTATTTGGATGATGCTAGGTTGAGGAAAACAGTTGCATTCACTTAGCTGGAAATCGCTCTTCGAAGTCAATGAGAATTGCCCCGGAAGCGGAGTAAAGACGCTGAGACATATTGTGGATTAAATAAGGGTCATTTTATTAAATTAACATAAATTTAAATAACGTAACTTTAAATACGTAAATTTAAATATTTAAATTCAACATAACTAAGGACCTGCAGAGGCCAAAACTAACGGGGCAGAAATTCCTACCAGAAACTTCCTTGGCAACATTGGGCAAAAACTCCTTGCTGAACCAGGTGAAGGTAGCCACCTTCACCTGGATCCAAGCCACGCCCCTTCATCGTGTGGGAGGTGTTCACCCTCCAATCCCCGTGGGAAATTGGTTCCGGTGATTCCCATGGACATCCTCTCTCCAATCCCCAAAGTTGTTCCAACCTCTAGTTCCTGGAGAGAGGCAGTCCATCACCCTTTAAAGGATGCCCAAAGGAGCATGCGCAGTCGCTTCTAATTGCCCATTTCCGCCCCTAACCTGCCAAACCCCACTGACCAAAGGGAGGCCTATACTAACATCTAAATGCACCGCACCCCCTAACCAATCCAGTCCGCACCATCAGTGTGGAATAGGTGAAAAACGGCCACCTCTAAAGGGGAGGCCACAAAAAATTCCTATTCGGCCCCGAGGCGACCTCCTTAGGACACACTGTTAATAGCGGAGGGTGGGCAGGTGTTCGCTTCACAGCAAAAGAAAGCAAGGGGGAGGTCCTGTTCAGATCGCCCTTAAATAGGGCGATCCAGGACCTCCCCCAGCAACCAGCAGGCGGCGCGCCGACCTGGCGCGCTGCCAAAAGCTGAACTTACAGGTTTTTAGGAACCCGGAAGTTCGGGGCTCTATAGAGCTGCCCGCAGCGTCCTCCCTGCTCCTGGGCAATTTCGGCCGGCGGTTTAAGCGGCCGGTAGTGCATTTCTTTCAGAATAGATTACCATAAGAATGGAATTTTGTTAAAGACCTAAATACTCTCATTATAATTTTTTTTCATAAGTATACCTATTCTGTGTATGAGGTTCCACTAAAGATACTGTAGGTATTTTCAGCTGTAAGTAGCAGGGTCTTTCTATTCACATGGAGATGGACAAAAAGGCAACAGTAATGTCAGAATTCCTTTGCATTATATCTTTCTTCAAAGCTTTTTCACAGCTGCCCTTTACATACATACTTTGAACAAATTACTAGCCTTCTCGGGTATGATGGGTTAGTGGTGAAAGATGCTGAGCTTGTCAGCTGAAGAGCTGACAACCCAGGTTTGAGACCTAAGCACTGCACAATGATATGAGCTCCTGTTGCTTACCCCAGCTCCTGCCCACCTACTAGTTTGAAAGCATGCAGATGTAAGTAGATTAATAGATACCACTTTGGTGGGAAGGTAGCAACATCATGTGCCTTTGTCATGTAGCAATGCTGGCCACATGACCATTGAAATTATCTATGGACAACTCTGGCTCTCTTGGCCAAGAAACGAAGATGAGCAATGTGCCCTAACGTCACAACTTACAGGGAAAGTTGCTAGTCTTCTAATACCTGTGCTATCCTCAGATTTGTGCCTTTTAGTAATACTAAAGCTAAATTATGATAATATATTATCCTTTAAAATATGTAATTCTTAAATATGTAAGAATTACAAGAGGTAGTGTATCTTATCTGTGTGTGACAGCACTTGGATGACCTTGTTTGTGCAGAGGTAGATCTAATTAGTATTTGTTTGTTTGTTTGTTGTTGGATTTAGTTGGGTTAGTTGGCTTGCAATAGCCAACAACTTCCATACTGATGTCAAGAAAACAGCACACCCAGGATACAAGAGAGTTGAAAAAAAAAACTTTGCATCAACTTCTCTTACATTTATTACCATTGCAGAATTTTTGCTGTCACATGATAATCTTTCAAGTACTTCTGGCGGGCATTTATGATTGTTGCAGTGCCCCATGGTCATGTGATCACCACTTGCATGTTACACAACTGGATTCTGACAAGCAGAATCAATGGAAAAGCCAACAGTTAGTTGATGTCTCATTTATTTGACTCCTATGACAATCATTAAGTGTTGTACCACATGATTCCTGACAAAGGTATCTTTTTCTTTTATGTACACTGAGAGCATATGCACCAAGACACATTCCTTGTGTGTCCAATCACATTTGGCCAATAAACAATTCTATTCTACTCTACTCTACTCTACTCTACTCTACTCTACTCTACTCTACTCTACTCTACTCTACTCTACTCTACTCTACTCCATTCCATTCCATTCCATTCTATTCCAATGACACTAGTTAACAACACTTGTGATTGCTTAATAATGCAAAGAAAGTGAAGTTGTAATCCCATAGTGATCTTGTGACGTTTTGCTTAACAACCGTATCACTTAGCAATGGAACGTCTGATCTCAGTTACTAAGTTGCTAAGCAAGGACCGCAATACAATTGGCTTTTCTACAGAGCACATAAACTAGTTGTAGAAAATATGATGCAGGACTTTCTTTTAGTTTAACATCTTAACAAAAAGCTACCTAGCATTCATTTTGTTTGTGAGGAAAACTCAAATCGCAGTTGCAACCTTGGAGGACAGCCTCCTCTCTTTAACCCATATCACCTGTAGAAATGTATACAATGTCATTTTGCTATTTTTAACATTATATTGGTTTCATTGGGTGCATAGGATATAACATATGCATGTTGCTTAATGCTGCGGCAACCGGCTGCAGTATTTTCAATATAGGCCAACTAGCAGTATTTTCAATATGATTACTTAAAGACATTTTAATAGTACAGTCCACACCCAGTAGATCTTACTCTCAGGTGGGCATGTATAAAATTGCAGTTTTAATCTCCACATTTTAATGAAATTGCCCTGCAAAGGCCGCTTTGAGTTTTCAGACTTTGGAAAGGTGAAAACAGACTGTTTTAGTATGCATATTTTATCTGAATTTTATCAATCTGGAATTATATTATGTTTCAGGAGCAAATCCTACACTGGAAACCTCCTTTACCCTGTTTGGTATGCACTTTTTATGGGGATAATAATACATATATTCTAGTTAAATGTTAAAATGTTATAACCTCAAGCATAATCTCATTCTTAAGCCTCTATCAGTCATCTTACTGATGTCTATTTGAAAAAGGAAGGAACTCATCTCATTGAAGCCGATGATGAATTAATGAATTAATCTGTGAAACATGTAATGCATTTCATAGAGCAGGGTCATGGGTCAGACTAAGAAAATAGAAAGTGGAAAAAGAAAAGTCATGTTGACCCATTCCCATACAGCATGATTATATGCAAAAGAAATTTAATTTAAATGACTCCTCGTGGCGCGGGCTGCTACGGTGGCCCCTGAACACCATCCCAGGAAGGGAAAAGACCTCTACCAATTAAGAGGAGGAGAAGGGGCAGAACTGAAACATGCCCCTCCCCTCCTGCTCTCCCCTCGTCGCTGGCCGTCCCACTCTTCATTCCAAAATTGGGACATTTCGGAAACGGCGCGGGACATGGAACAAATGACTGGAAAGCGGAACTGTCCCATGGAAAGCGGGACATCTGGTCACCTTAGTCATTGTTCTTCCCCCCCCATCCATTCCTTCTTTTATTCCCTTCCTGCTCCTGTCTTCTTTTCTTCCTTCTCTGACATTCAGTTATTTCCTTCCTTCCTTCCTTCCTTCATTCTTTCCTTCCCTCCCTCCTTGAAGATGGCATGCTGGTGGTAGCAGCCTCTCTCCAAGGACTCAGGGAGGCTTACAACACATAAAAAACAATGTGAGCATTTTAATCCAATTATATTAAAATTAGTTACTCCAAAACCCCCAATAATATTAAAATCAATAATTACCATTCACACAACAAACATACATCACATTTGCTGTCCAGGGGGCTAGAGTCTAATAGCCCCAAGCCTGGCAGCATAAGTGAGCCTTAAGACTCTTGTAGAAGGTGAGGAGGGTGGGGGCGGTGCAAATCTCTGGGGGGAGATGATGTCAGAGGGCCGAAGCCCCCACTGAGAAGGTTCTTGCCCTAGGCCCCACCAAGTGGCATTGTCAAGTTGATGGGATCTGGAGAAGGCCGACTCTGTGGGACCTGATCAGTTGCTGGGGCTCATGCAGGCCAGGGAAGGTATATGAGGACTGGCATTGGTCAGGAAAAGCATGGAGGAAAGGCAGCATAGATCAAGGGAACACATAGGAGAATGGCATGATCTGGAAAGTGAGTACAGTGGTTCCTCCCTCTCTTCCTCTTCTCCTTTTCCTTCCATTCCAGCAAGCAGGAAGTGACTGCTGTTAGTGGGGGAGAGAGGGAAAGATTGCAAGACTGACTGGAAAACTTTCATATAAAATTCAAAATTAAAATCTCATCATTGCAGCATAGCAGCCACTAGAATTGATGCAGCCACTATTTCTCCAAATTTAATTCCCCAGGAAGTCATGAATCCTGGATATTGGGCACATTCATTTGAAATATTTTGCTTCAAAAATTGCTGCCCTATGATACACGGTCACAATTCAAAGTGTTGGTTATGACCTATGAAGCCTTTCATGGCATCGGACCAGAATATCTCTGGGACCGCCTTCTGCCACATGAATCCCAGCGACTAGTTAGGTCCCACAGAGTTGGCCTTCTCCGGGTCCTGTCGACTAAACAATGTCATGTGGCCAGTGTTCCCTCTAATTTTTTTGGGGGGTGGGCGGAAAAGTATAGTGTCTGGGCAGCACAGAAATAATAACTAACTAACTAACTAACTAACTAACTAACTAACTAACTAAATAAATAAATAAATAAATAAATAAATAAAAAACCAACCCACCCTGTTTTGCCTCAGGGAATTTAAAAATAAAATACTGTACTGTGTGTCTATAACAGTGAGCTCATAATAGGGCAACTTTATCAATATCAAAATGCCACTTAAATAGTTGAGCTAGTTTCAAACTAGATTTTGATTTTCTTTCTCTCTTCCTTACTCCCATTCTTTTTCTTTCTCCTTTCCTTCCTCTCTTTTTTCTATCTGTTTCTCTCTCTTCCTCTCTTCCTCTCTCTCTCCTTCCCTCTCACTCTTTCCCTCTCGGCTTCTGGGCAGGTTTGGAAAACTCTGATGATGATTTTTAAGTGAGCGATTGCTCACTGCTCAGCTTAGAGGGAACTATGCGTGTGGCAGGACCCAGGGGAAGAGCCTTCTCTGTGGCAGCCCCAACCCTCTGGAACCAGCTCCCCCCAGAGATTAGGATCGCCCCCACCCTCCTTGCCTTTCATAAACTCCTTAAAACCCACCTCTGCCATCAGGCATGAGGGAATTGAGACATCTCCCCCAGGCCTATATAGTTTATGTATGGTATGCTTGTGTGTATGGTTTTTTAAAAAAATAATGGGTTTTTAGATATTTTTAAGTATTAGATTTGTTATTGTACACTATTTTTATTATTGCTGTGAGCCACCCCGAGTCTACGGAGAGGGGTGGCATACAAATCTAAATAATAATAATAATAATAATAATAATAATAATAATAATAATAATAGCAGCAGCAGCAGCGACAACAACAACAACAACAATAATAATAATAATAATAATAATAATAATAATAATAATAATAAACAGATAAAGGTCGTGACAAACGTTTTAGTACTATTAAAAAAAACTACAGCAGTAATGGCGAACCTATGGCATGGGTGCCACAGGTGGCAAGCGGAACCATATCTGTTGGCACATGAGCCATTGCCATAGCTCAGCTCCAATGTGCATTTGTGTCCCAGCCGACTGATTTTTGGCTCACACAGAGCCTCTGGGAGGGTGGTTTTGATTTATAGAGAGCCTCCAGGGGATGAGGGAGGGCATGTTTGTTTGTTTGTTTGTTTGTTTGTTATTTGTTTGAATGATTTTTTAATGCCATCTTCTCCTTAGACTCAGGGAGGCTTACAACATGTTAGCAATAGCACTTTTAAACAGAGCCAGCATTTCCCCCCCACAAACCGGGTTCTCCCCCTTTTCCAAGGAAGCCTTTGGAGCTTGGGAAGGGCAAAACACGAGCCTACTGAGCCCACCACAAGTTAGGAAACAGGCCATTTTCAGCCTCCAGAGGGTCTCCAGGGCTGCGAGAAGCTGTTTACACCCTCCCTAGGCATTGAATTATGGATGTGGACACCTACGCATGCATGGTAGCATGCACAAATGCTCTTTTGGTACCTGAGGGACCAAAAGATCTAGAGGAATTAGATAAATAATATCTCTTTTGAAAAAACCTTCAAGAGTTGGTTCTATTGAACAAATAATTGTTCCTAAAGCAATTCTAAAGTGTGTTGATTGATCATCTCAAAAACAATTTTAGTGGCAATGAAGACAAAATTAAAGTGGGAAGCAGTTGTTGCACAGTTGATGTATCTAGATAATGAGACAATCAGATATGAATACATCACTGTGTACTATCAAATCAATAGGGGGGAAAAGCATGTTACTGTATCTTTTTGGTCATAAAAGGGACATTTTAAAATTTTTGACTGAACATATAATATTGGGATTAGAGTTAACATAAAGATTGTGGTAGGTATTTTATATCTTGCTCTGGTTTCATCCTCAAATTCAGATGCCTAGGATAAATACTTCAGGTGATGGTTTAAAACATATATTTGTATAGGGTATCTTGTTCCAATTGACCAAGGAATCTGGAGAAATAGACCAAGCAGCTCAGGTAGATTTCATTTCAATTGGTTTGTTTATTCACTTTTCTTTTTTTACTTTACAATTTATGTGGAAACATTGTTTTGTACTTTTATCTAGGTCCTCCTTAGGGAAAGTCTATATTGCCTTTCATTGAACTCATTTCTTGTAACTCAGACATTTTCAGTTTTCTTAACACCAATATTTCAATTGTTTGCAATAGATTTCTTCCAAGCTTTTCCCTCCCTCCCTCCCATTTTATTTCTTTTCCTTTCTTTTTTTTCTTTTCTTTTCTTTTCTTTCTTTCTTTCTTCTCAGCTTCTAGTGTTTTTCATCCATGGACATACCAGGTTCAATCTTGCTTAGTATTTTGAGATCAAGTAAGTTTTGGAATCTGTGTTTCAGCTCACACAGTGATTTATCTATCTATCTATCTATCTATCTATCTATCTATCTATCTATCTATCTATCTATCTATCATCTATCTATCTATCTATCTATCTATCTATCTATCTATCTATCTATCTATCTATCTATCTATTATTTAGATTTGTATGCTGCCCCTCTCCAGGGCGGCTCACAACAAAATGAAACAATTCATGACAAATCTAAATTATAATTTAAAATATTAAAAAAAACCCATTTACTAAGCAAACATACATACAAACATACCATATAAATTGTATATGCCCGGGGGAGATGTCTCAGTTCCCCCATGCCTGATGACAAAGATGGGTTTTAAGGAACTTACGAAAGGCAAGGAGAGTAGGGGCAGTTCTAATCTCTGGGGGGAGTTGGTTCCAGAGAGTCGGGGCCACCACAGAGAAGGCTCTTCCCCTGGGGCCCGCCAACCAATATTGTTTAGTTGACGGGACCCGGAGAAGGCCCACTCTGTGGGACCTAATCGGTCGCTGGGATTCGTGCGGCAGAAGGCGGTCTCAGAGATATTCTGGTCCAATGCCATGAAGGGCTTTAAAGGTCATAACCAAGATCCTCAAGATGTATCTAGGGAGCCCACAAATAGAAGATTAAAGCTCCTTTCTCTTCCTGTTCTCATGAATCTAGTAAGTAGAAGGCAGAATACCACCATACCTGGAGGCAACATTCAATCATCAAAGCTGCTGGCCATTTCTTTGAGCCTTTTCCTCTGCAAGACAGTTCCTGAATTGGCAATTGTCTAGAAAGATGGGTTTTCCTATCATACCCGAAGAAAACCTGATACTGCAGTCAAACTCTACCTATTCAACCTCTTTAGTAAGTGGTG
Organism: Erythrolamprus reginae; assembly: GCF_031021105.1. Lineage (NCBI taxonomy): Eukaryota > Metazoa > Chordata > Lepidosauria > Squamata > Dipsadidae > Erythrolamprus > Erythrolamprus reginae. Next base: position 284,251,456 of record NC_091951.1, read on the forward strand.
CCTGAATAGAGGCTTTTAAAACTAATTTCTCAAAAAAAGGATAGAAGTGATATTGATAGGATGCTAAACATTCATTGAATGAAAAATAATGCTTTCACAAGTAAGAAGATCTGAGGAATGTTATTCATTCTTTGCTTGACATTTTATAGAATTGTACATGTGCTAAATCAGCAAGAGTCCCATGAATGATGCTGTATTCGTGGAGCAATCAGCAGCCATGAAAGAATAAAAAAAATGCAGCCCTCCTTTTTTAACTAATGCGTGGAATGCCTTAGTCATCAAGGTGAGAAAGAAAGCAACATTGCTTTTTGCAGGAAAAATCTGAAATAGTGCAAAAGTACCAGATTTATCGGCCTGTCGTATAATTGCAATGACTTTAACATATTGGAAAATTGTTAGGACAAAGTAGATTGCTTTATCAGCATATCCATGGGCTTTTTGATGAATCAACCTCTTCAGTGTAATCTCTTTCTGGTCTTACTGGGAGAATAAAATGCTTCAAGGTTTTGTCAGCCGATGCCATGGGAAGGCAGAATTGAGACTGCTGTCAACAATATCATAATCCTGTATATCTTTCCTTTTTCCTACATTTTAATTGCTTATATTTTAGGTTGTTTCTTTTTAAAAAAAATAGGAAAAATGCATTTACCTCTCTCAAGAGGAATGAGGTCATCAAAAATAAATAATTATAGTTGAAACATGTGCTAATCTTACTGGCGTCAAGAATAATTTCTGGATGATTGTGGATGCCAAATCCATCTATGAACAGAAAAAGAGAGCATCACAGTCTCATCATCTGATGCAAAAGATGAATGAACATGAAGAAATGTCTATAATTTATAGCTGATATCACTGAATGAAGACATGTGCAATTTAATCCATCCTCCGGCTAACAGAATGAGCTTCCTTTTCCCATTCATTCTAATATGCTATTGTCTAACCAAATAGAAAATATATATGCCACCCAGAGTTCGCAAGGAGTTGGGCGGCTTAAAAGTCAATTAAGTTCAGTTAAGTTAAATTAAGTTAAATTAAATTAAATTATTCTCCAAAAATGAAATGTAATGCAGTTCTATAAAAAGCATAATTTACACAAAATTGTTCACTGTGTGTGTATACATGCGTGAATCTGTGTGCCTGCACTTATATACAAAATGGAATGCTTATTCTACGGAGAGAGGCGGCATATAAATAAATAAATAAATAAATGAATGAATGAATGAATGAATGAATGAATGAATGAATAAGTAGGTAGGTAGGTAGGTAGGTAGGTAGGTAGGTAGGTAAGTAAATAAACAAACAAACAAACAAATAAATAAACAAACAAATAAATAAACAAATAAACAAAAAATAATATAAATATAAATATAAATATAAATATAAATATAAATATAAATATAAATATAAATATAAATATAAATATAAATATAAATATAAATATAAATATAAATATAAATATAAATATAAATATAAATATAAATATAAATATAAATATAAATATAAATATAAATATAAATATAAATATAAATATAAATATAAATATAAATATAAATATAAATATAAATATAAATATAAATAATATAAATATAAATAATATAAATATAAATAATATAAATATAAATATAAATATAAATATAAATATAAATATAAATATAAATATAAATATAAATATAAATATAAATATAAATATAAATATAAATATAAATATAAATATAAATATAAATATAAATATAAATATAAATATAAATATAAATATAAATATAAATATAAATATAAATATAAATATAAATATAAATATAAATATAAATATAAATATAAATATAATAATATTCCCAATCTCTCATAATCTTATACCAAGATGTAGATTATGGAATATAATAATCATTGGTGGGCTAGTATGGGCACGATCCGGTATGCAGTACCGGTAGCAAAAGTTTGGTCAGGTACACGGTACCGGTAGCAAAAGTTTGAATTTTTTCCCCTTTTTTTCGCTTCTGGGCTCTGGGTATATTTTTGCTATCACAGTAAAGAGGTTGAATGTGTATAATTTTAGAAGAGGTGTGTGTGTGTACATACACTTTATATAGTAGATAATCAGGGGTAGGCTACTGCCCGGATGGGGGGGGGAACACAGTGGGATAGCAAAAATGGAGCTCCACCCCAGAACACCCAATTTGCACTGAAAGATGTTGAAACAAAATGCATAAGCCCCGCCCACAGTGTGGTAGTAAAAATATTGGTAGTCCATCACTGAGAATAATTATTTGCTACATGACATGTACAAACGCATAAAATAAATAGGCTCGCTTGACAGTTGTTGGCCATATAAATTGAACAGACAATCAAATAGTAATTCCATCTTTTTATCTTTCATTCTCCTTACAAGCAAAGCACTAAGCAGTCTCCGTACTAACCATTAACTCAAATGTGTTTGCTAACATTGGCCTTTAAAAAACAAACAATCAAAGTTGGATTTATTTAATCAAGATGGGAAAGGAGATCACTAGGAAATCTCAAGGCTGTAAAATAGATTAGAAAGTGAGAGAAAAAAGCAATATTAAACTTGTCATCAGGGGCTAAGCTCAATATCAAGGGGAATGGGATTTTTTTTCAGAATAGAGAGACCAGAATTGTTAGAAATCCTGCAAATGAGCTGCAGTAGCAACCAGTTTCAGAAAAACAGACAGCAAAATTATTTTGCCCTTGAAAGAGACACTTATTGAAATGCATGAGGAAAGCATTACACAATAAATTTTCATTTTACAGCAGTAGCCCTTGGGTTCACATCTCCCTTATTTCACCCACTCAGAGTCATTTTTATCTCTTTCAGATCAAACCACTAGAAGTAATATTGTGTTCTGGATAGTGTAGTGTCATTCTGCTCATACTTAGACATTGATTAACCTTCTAATAAATCAAGTCTGAAGAAGAGAAAACATTTAAGGAATGATGTTTGTGCCAGGGATGACATCACTTTCAATGCAATCCAGTTTTGAATATGTTTACCCAACTCCATGTTCTTCAGTTTCTTCATTAAACTGTAGGTATATTTGCTAATTTCTTTAAATAATACTTGGACAGGGAGTCTCTGCTCACAGTCGCTCATGCCCTCATCACCTCGAGGTTCAATTACTGCAACGCTCTCTATATGGGGCCACCTTTGAAAAGTGTTCGGAAACTTAAGATCGTGCAGAATGCGTCCGCGAGAGCTATCGTGGGGCTTCCCAGATTCGCCCATGTTTCTACAACACTCCGTGGCCTGCACTGGCTGCCGATCAGTTTCCGGTCACAATTCAAAGTGTTGGTAATGACCTTTAAAGCCCTACATGGCATTGGACCAGAATACCGCCTTCTACCGCACGAATCCCAGCAGCCAATAAGGTCCCACAGAGTTGGCCTTCTACGGGTCCTGTCAACCAAACAATGTTGTTTAGCGGGCCCCAGGGGAAGAGCCTTCTCTGTGGCAGCCCCAGCTGTCTGGAATCAAGTCCCCCCCAGAGATTAGAACGGCCCTCACCCTCCTTGTCTTTTGCAAATTACTCAAGACCCACCTATATCGCCAGGCATGGAGGAACTGAGACACCTCCCCCAGGGTTTTATATTTTATCTTTGGTATGTATGTGTTGTATGGTTTTAATAGCTGGGCTTTTATATATCTTTTTTCTTTTAATATTAGATTTGTTCACTGTTATATTGTTTTTATTATTGTTGTGAGCTGCCCCGAGTCTTTGGAGAGGGGTGGCATACAAATCTAATAAATTATTATTCATTATTATTTTTAATAGCCCATTACATAACTTTTTGAAAGAGTCAAGGGCCAGCATTTCCAACATTGGAACTGAATGACATCTAATTTTCTTTGTCTCTATTTGGATTACCATTGACTATCTTTCCTGCAGTCTCTTGGCAAAAATCATCAAAAAAGGGTATCTTGGGTATTGTTTCAACAAGTAGAGACTAATTGGAAAAAAATAGGATGGGAAAATAGCATAAAATTCCATCAGCCTGCTTTTGCAAAATAATTGAATAATTAGTTTTAGAAAGAGGTTTTATGGTTAAAAACCAACAGCAATGATGCAATTAATACTGCATCAATTCAGAATAAAAGTTCCAACATAGCTAGGAAAAATCACTGTCACTAAAAAATATGGCCACAAGCATACCAATACATATGCTTTAGTTGTTGAGAGAGAGAAAGTAATTTGCAGCAACCAGAATTAATATGTAATGCATCTCTTTGCTGACATCTTGTGGGTGTCTGGAGTTTAGCAATCCAAATGTAGAAGCTGCAAATAAATAGTCTCAATTACTCCTCAGCCATTTCATTAGGTAACAACTGAAAACAAGCAAAGCACATTAAAATAAGACTGTTAAAAGAAAAATGGCACTCACAGGATAGACTCTGCAATGATACAATCCTTTTAGAGATTTTTCAGAACTTTTTTACAAGATTGGGAAAAGCCAAAATTCATTTAATTACAAGGATAATTCCACATTAGCCCAGATGGCATAGTTCAGGTAAGTTCTCCTTAAAATATGAAACAAATTAAATCTTAAGCTTCTCAACTGTCTAACAATACCTTATTTTTTATGCTGTCATTGCAAATAATTCAGATATGACAGCTGAAATCCAAACCTAAATAGACTTATGAAATTTTCTCCCTGAACAGTAAAAAAAAGCAATGTGTCATGACTTATGGCAGTGATGGCAAACCTATGGCATGGGTGCCACATGTGGCACATGGAACCATGTCTGCTGGCACCAAGCTGTTGCCCTAGCTCAGCCCCAATGTTCATGTGTGTCACCAACTGATTTTTGGCTCACAGAGTTGCTGGGAGGGCATTTTTGGCTTCCAGAGAGCCTCCATGGGGCTGGGGGAGAGCGTTTTACCCTCCCCCAGCTCCAGGGAAGCCTTTGGAGCCTGGACAGAGTGAAAGAAAGGGCCCACCAGAAAGGGCCTACCAGAAGTTGGGAAACAGGCCATTTTCAGCCTCTAGAGAGCCTCCAGGAGATGGGGGAAGCTGTTTTCGCCTTCCCCAGACATTGAATTATGGGTGTGGACACCTGCACATGTGCAATAACGCTCACCCACACTCTTTCGGCACCTGAGGAAAAAAAATGTTTGCCCTCACTGACTTATGGAGAAGGATATAAAATCCTACTCTACTTCTAGGCTAGTTTGTTATTGGTTCTGTTGGTTTTCAGGGTATACCATTGTACTGTGAATTCTTTAAACGAATGCATTTGAATAATGTTAATAATTATTCAATCAGGAGGGAAGTGTTTTTAATAGGAAAGTGAACACAAGAACAAGGGGACACAATCTGAAGTTAGTTGGGGGAAAGATCAAAAGCAACGTGAGAAAATATTATTTCACTGAAAGAGTAGTAGATCCTTGGAACAAATTTCCAGCAGACGTGGTTGGTAAATCCACAGTAACTGAATTTAAACATGCCTGGGATAAACATATATCCATTGTAAGATAAAATACAGGAAATAGTATAAGGGCAGACTAGATGGACCATGAGGTCTTTTTCTGCCGTCAGTCTTCTATGTTTCTATGTTTCTATGTATGCCATTTTAAAAGTTGTCAATTAAGCAATAATAATAAAGCAGTCAGATTATTCCAGAGATAGCATCCATCATCCATTCAAAAACTCCAATTCAAGGTCAAAATCAGAACTCTGATTTTTAAATATGAAACCTCATTCTGGATGCTTTTTTCTACTATCACTTCCAATCTTTGAAACTGGTAGCTCCTAGGATAAGAAGCTGACATGAGCCTTCTTGATGCCATTTGAAGGTTAATCATTAATCATTATCAATATTCTACTGTGGTCCACTACTCAATAACCTATTCATTGTTGATTCTGCCTACTACTTCTCAACATGTCAATGCATAAAGAGCAGGTGTTTACAAATGTCTACGCGGTTGTACTTTTTTTGTTGTATTCTCACAAGTCTCAAAAAAGAAAAACGTTTCCTGGTGTTTCCTTTCAACTTTTTCATGTTTTATTAATAATTTCGCAAAGTTATTTATATTTACGGCTAATAACATTCCTGTTCCAGCTTTGTTCATATGCTTTAAGGTCTCTAATTATTAAACATCCATCACTTTAAAAATTCCAATTTTCCTATTGTTTAGATATTATTCTAAGATGCTGGAAAGATGCTTTTCTATTGTGCTTTTTGGAGAAAGGTCATTTAGAAACCAGTTCTTCTGTTTCTAACAAGAACAAACATTATTTCTGCTGAAATCAAGTTTGACAGAAGAGGAAAATTATTAGGAACAATTGACATATAGTAATTGCTTAATGGAGTGATTTGAATAGGTCTCAGAAAGTATCCAATTTCTAATTAGTGTAGAAATATGGGGCTGAATGTGCACAATACCACTGTTATTAATATTAATGATTTAAAAGCCAAGGTATATTGCTCTACCAAGTAGTGACTACTAATTGATGTGTTGTATTATGTAGCTTTACTTCTCCTACTTTAACACATTATTAACATTTCCTGCTCTTTTCAAGAAGTCGATGAAATCCACGCTATATACATGATTGTGTATATTTCTGAGTGTGAGATTGAAAGCAAAAGAGACACTGCCAACAGATACTTCTTTTAAACACTTTAGTGTAATTAATTTGTTTTTGATCTCCAGGTAATGATATTGGACCATAGTGATATTAATTATCATAAATGATATCACTGCTGATCCACTCAAGACTTCTTGCTTCCAGAGGATTGCCAATTAAATCTTAAGGCATTTCCATCAATTAAGTACGGTAATCTACCATATGGAAAGGCATCAGACTAGGATAGGGAAATACTTAGGAGTTCAAGGTGGATTACTTTATTTCAATGTTAATGATTAAAGGTATATCTGATCCTGTTGAGATTCTATTCTTTGCCAAATTATGACTTCAAAAATGACAATATCTATCCTTTAACATTTTCTCCTTGTCATCATGACAATCTTCAGACTGAACAGAATGCAACATTGGAAATCCCCAAGCAATGGGAGACTGCCCTAACATATGTATCAAAAATTAGGCCACGGTTTATTCAGAAAAATATAATATATAGACTTATTGGATTATATTACATTTGTACAAAAAAAAAAGATGAATATTGTAAAGCATGTTGCTTGAGATGCAGTGGGACTTAATGCTTTATTCCAAACCATGTTTTCATTACATCTTAAAATTGTTATATTCTCAGAAAAATATACTAATTCCATTTTGTACAGATGCAATGGATGCCAACTGATGGAAATGGATTCACCAATTGCTAAGAGACATATTCTTCAATAATAGAAAGATAAATGAATAGCCTAATTTCCTCAATGAACTGAAGACGTGATGTAAAATTGTAATTTATGACTAAGTTGCATACAAATATACATTATAAGTGGGTGATTATCTGAAATATAGTTTAATAGTCTATATTCAAGATTAACTCATCCTTCCATCCTTCTGAGGTCAGTAAAATGAGGACCCAAATTGTTGGGGGCAATGTGCTGACTTTATAAACCGCTTAGAGAGAACTGTAAAGCTCTATGAAGTGGTATATAAGACTAAGTTCTATTGCTATTGCTATTTTCATACATGAAAAATGATTAGAAGTTTTCTTTTCTTTTTCCTGCTGCTTTTCCTGTTGTTTCTGTTTTAAAGGCAAACCCAAAAATAAAAATAATCTTCAACTTTAATTCAAACACAGTTTAATGGACTTTAGATACAGTGGATTCCTTTTTTATTCGGAATAGAGAGTTTGTCCTTTTACTAAAGTTTAACTGAAATGTCACTGTTTACATAAATTGCATCTTTAGATAAATGATGTAAATGGAAACAAATGACATAAACGCTGCAAGTGATGTAAATTCAGATTTAATGAACATCTGGATGTGGAGGATGCCCAGACGCTATTAAATTGAAGAAGTGGATCCAATTACATGAACGTTTTAGGGGAAATGCTGTTAAAAATTAAGATTTCTATCTTAAAGGGTTGAATAGGAAGGGATGTAATTTCTGCCTTTATTACAATCTCATTTTGTATTTTTTTTCTGACATATATCATATATATGTTATGGAAAAATAATATTGGGTTTGTCATCAGATGAATGTTATGAGGAGTCATTACACTTAAGTTATATTTATATAAATATATGTATTTACATGTTTACATTGCTATCTGTTTAAGAGATCACACACACACACTTGATATATGTGCCACCTATCTCATCTAGGTAAATTATTATTATTAGACTCGGGGTGGCTCACAGCAATGATAAAAACAATATACAGTAACAAATCTAATATTAAAGTTTAAAATAACAATTTTACATTAAATAGCCTAAAACCCCCAGTATATAAAAAAGCATACACACAAACATATCATACATACAGCTACATAGGCGGGGGGGGGGGGGGAATGTCTCAGTTCCCCCATGCCTGACAGCAGAGGTGGGTTTTAAGAAGTTTATGAAAGGCAAGGAGGGTGGGGGAAGTCCTGATCCCTGGGGGGAGCTGGTTCCAGAGGGTCGGGGCCACCACAGCGAAGGCTCTTCCCTTGGATCCTGCCAGATGACATTGTTTAGTCAACGGGACCTGGAGAAGTCCAAATCTGTGGGACCTAACCGGCCAAATGTATAAATCAACATGTGTCTTAATGTGGCCTCCTGCCACATACCGGTATATAGAAATGATTATAAACATGTTGATAATGAAAATGAAGAAATGGTTTGTAATATGAACAGGAAGAAGTGCATTACAAAGTACTGCTTCATAATGAAAGGTCAAATGCTTTTATCTGGTCCACCTTAATCCAAAAAATAGACTAACATCAGATACCAATTATGGGTTAACCTCAGGAAAAAAACCAGATAGCCTAAAATAGAATTTTAAAAAATCAATTTTATATTATAGAGAGAATGTTGTATTGCAACCATCCTAGCTTGTGTTTGTTATCATAAAAATAGCAAGCAAATACATAAAATATGTTTCTTTATTTGTTATATATGTGCCACCTATCTCATCTAGGTAAATGAATTTATAAATCAATATATGTTTTAATGTGGCCTTCTTCTCTGAAGCACCCTAAGTCACAAATGTTCTGCTTCTAATATGTCATACCAAAAATGTTGTAAATTTCTGGCTGCTTTTTTATATGATTAACAAACTTAAGCTTCTACCCCGCACAATCTCTAGCTATTTGGTGGAGAAACTGACTTGCCCCGGAAGCGGAGTAAAGATGCTGAGACATTGTATCGATTAAATAAAGGGTCACTTTATTAAATTAACATAAATGTAAATAATGTAATTTTAAATACGTAAATTTAAATATTTAAATTCAACTATAATTAAGGACCTGCAGAGGCCAAAACTAACGGGGCGGAAATTCCTGCCAGAACCTTCCTTGGCAACACTGGGCATAACTCTTTGCTAAACCAGGTGAAGGCAGCCACCTTCACCTGGATCCGAGCCACGCCCATTTGTCATGTGGGAGGAGCTCACCCTCCAATCCCCCAAGGGAAATTGGATCCAGTGAGTCCATGGGCATCCTCTCTCCAATCCCTGATGTTGTTTTAACCTCTAGTTCTTGGAGAGAGGCGGTCCATCACCCTTTTAAAAGATGCCCAAAGGAGCATGCACAGTCGCTGCTACTGCCCATTTTCGCCCCTAACCTGCCAAACCCCAGTGACCAAAGGGAAGCCTAGTTCTAACATCTATGTGCGCCGCACCCCCTAACCATTCCATCCATACTGTCAGTGTGGAATAGGTGAAAAAATGGCCGCCTCTAAAGGGGAGGCCGCAAAAAATTCCTATTTGGCCCTGAAGCGACCTCCTAGAGACACACTGTTAATAGTGGTGGGCGGGCGGGTATTCACTTCGGAGGTTCACCGGCCAAGGAAGAGGTCCTGTTCAGATCGCCCTTAAATAGGGTGATCCAGGACCTCCCCTTGAGCCCAGCAAGCAGCGCACCCCTTTGGCGCGCTGCCAAAAGCCGAACTTCCGGTTTTGCCGGAAACCGGAAGTTCAGGGCTCCATGGAGCCGATGCAGTGTCCCCCTGCCTGTCGTGCATATCTATAAGCAAATATTTCCCCTATTTAGATGTTCAGATTGGCAGGAATAGAGACGACAGTGAATTAGATGGCATAGGCCAGAGGTTCAGACCAGTTCTATAGAACCAGTAGCAGGAATTTCCCTCTGCTCACTGAACCAGGAACAATCAATGGTTTGGCATACCCCCAAGAGGCTCTTTTGGCAGTGCTGTAGGTACCTCATCTTGGTTTTGGCTTCTGTTTTTTGTTCCTGTGCATCCTCAAAGCTTGGTTTTCAGCACTGCGCATGTGTGCCCACTGACATGATAGAGGAGGAAGCGAACCAGTAGCAAGGTAAGTTAGAATTCACCCCTGGTATAAGCCTTTCCTGTCTGTTGAATTGTAATTACTGTTTCCATTAAAATCCATCATAAGGGAAACAAAGCATATGATATCCATACATTCTAAGTAATAACCATTGTTAAGATGGATCTTATCTTGTAAAATATTCCTCTCTCACACATTGGCATGTTGAATTGTCATACAGTCCAAAGAAATATTTTGCCATCTGGACCATCAAACAGATTTGATGTGATTTTTCTGGAACTCCATCTTTGGATGGATAAAATATTGGATATGTCATCACAATTACTTATGTCTGCTTAGAAACATTTAACCAAAATTACCTTACACAGACTGTATCTATCCATTTAGTATAGTCATCAATTTTCTGACTAAACACACATTAAACATAAATATTGCAGTAACTTTCACGAAAGATTTATATAAATACTTAAATTTGCTGGTACCATTTACAAGAAACTCAAAAACAAAGAATACAATCAGGCTTAAACAGTTACAGAACAACTACATTGGACCATTCACATCAGCATATTTTGATGCAAGAGAAAAGATAAAGAAATGATCCAAGATCACAAAAAGTTATGCATGAAGAAATAACAATAAACATTTAAAAATATGTGCTGGATTAATATAAAAAGTTAATTAAAAGTGATACATTGGCAGAAGACTAAAGTAAAAACTAAAAGGTGTAATATACCTTCAGGGAACATTTACAGTAAATGCATATCACGTTTTTTAAAAAAAATACAGCTGAATTTGATAGAATGGATATTTTATATAAAAATTATTGTAAGTGAGATATGTAAAAATTGGAAAATTAACAATTACAATATAAAAAGGAAACCTAATAGGTTGTGAAACATGATAGATTTTATCGCTTTATTTATACCATTGTATATATTGTATTGTATTGCAATACATTGATTGCAATGTAATCTCAAATTCTGCTTTCCAAATATTTAGAAATAATGGCTTGAACCTGGCATCTTAATGCATGTGGTACATAATCCTCAATCTGAGTATTGTATTGGCAGTTCTGTGTTAGCAAAAACTTCAGAAGAAAAGGATTTAGGGGTAATGATTTATCTTATCTTGAACACAGACAATGACCTTACAGATACGCTATGCTTCTGAACAGGTTGCATATGAAGAGGCTGTTCATAAGTCCATTTGGTTGCAAGTCAACCAAGCATAAATATGTGCAGTTCTCATCTTACAATATGCAGACAGAGCTGTAAATGATATTAGAGTGGAGAAGGCAGGAACACATAAAGAGTGTGCTTCAAACTAACCATTTCCCTCTTTCTTCTGACTTCCTGGACCTTCTAGATTGGAATTGCGAACAGGTTTATTTGTATTGAATTTTGAACTTTGTAACCTTTGTAAGTTCATAAGTAGAATTATTTCTGTATTCATATGTGAGTACTGAATAAAAATTATTTTCTTGCCAACAAAGATTGGCCAGTTTGGGTGAAAAAAATAGCTTACCTATGTATAGCTGGGAATAAGCAAGATATTCAGTATTATGTACACTTTATTGCATCTTGCATCTTTTAGTCCACTATATATATGACATGTTTTGGATGCTGTTAGATAATAGATGAAATCTAGCATTATCCACTCAGCAGCTGGATTGACAGTTTGTAGAAAAAATATACCTTCTCTCTGCTCTTCCCTCAAAACCTTCCTTGGAGATTTTTTGGATTGGCTCAGGGGAGTGGAGAGGAAACATTTCATTGTACAAGATGATATCTGTTTACACTGTGGTGGAGTTTAAACTCAAATATTGTGAGATTTTAATGATTGCGCTATCAGGGTTCCAAGTAACAACCCATATGAAATCAAAACTCCAAGGCAGGGTTCCTCAAAGTGTAGATTTATTAGGCATGCCACCCCGGCACAGCTAGTGAAAACTTGAATCTGAAGTCCCCCAGGTTTTGCCCCACCCAGTTTAAAATCTGAAGTTTTTCCTCCCATCACATACAACCATTACATGCCCCAATCAGGTCTTTCTCTCCATCCTGGATGCCTCCCATCCACGTTCCTCCTGGTGCTGGTGAGAGCATCCTTGATTCTGAGAGGAAGGAATGTTATTTTGGGCACATATTCATCTAGCTATCTCTATTCCCCCCCTCCCTATCCCACGGCTCCATCCAGCCCTGCTGTGGCAAACCTGGAGACTTTCAAAGATGGCTCCAGGGCTGATATGAGCACAGTCAAGAACAAATTTGAATAATGGTTTTAAAATGGATTAATATATAGGGAATTATGTGAGAAAAGTTCTTATGTCTGCCACATATGTATCTCCACTTAGAATATTTACTGAAACACATAATAACTTTCAACTACAATTCTACAACTAACAAAGCTACAATGAAAGCTATGTTTCTTACTTTGTTTAGCTTGATATGCTTAGTACATGCTAAAGATGGTTTTAAATTGCTATTTTTAATGAGTGTCAATAGTGATTACAGATTGCCTTCATTAAGCTTAAGCAATTTTAAAAACAAAGTATCAGTTAAACCTGTAATACAGGATTATTGATCTCTTGAAATAAGTATGTTGGCTACCATACTGCTATTCTTAATATAAAAAAATATATAAGAGTATTCAAAGAATTTACATATTTTACATTGTCCTTTGTTGTAATTCAGGGATTAGTGAAAGTAAAATACTTTCATTATTGAAATAAGCCAGCAAATCCTGCCTTTCAGATTCTTTTATATAATTCTGATAGAGGCATTCTGAATAGAAATTAAAATGGAGATTGCTTTTAAATGTACTCTCTAATGGAAAGTAGCAACAGTAGATTTATTCATAAGAAACCTCTGTTTCTGAGTCTTACAAATATAAAGAAAGGAAAACCTGTATGAAAGAAGGGGAATGGAGATATAGTTAGAAAAGGATTGAAAAACGTATTATAGAAGAAAAAATCAACAGCAGAAAGCTATTTTTTTAAAAAAATGTGTGTGTGTGTGTGTGTGTAGAGTCTCCCTTCCTTTTCACTTATCAACAAACACTGTGTGTGTGCGTGTGTGTGCGTGTGTATACACACATACAGTGATACCTCATCTTACGAACTTAATTGGTTCCAGGATGAGGTTTGTAAGGTGAAAAGTTTGTAAGACGAAACAATGTTTCCCATAGGAATCAATGGAAAAGCGATTAATGCGTGCAAGCCCAAAACTCACCCCCTTTGCCAGCAGAAGCGCCCGTTTTTGCACTGCTGGGATTCCATGGAGGGGAAACCCCACCTCTGGACTTCCGTGTTTTTGTGATGCTGCAGGGGAATCCCAGCAGGGAAATCCCAGCAGCACAAAAACGGGTGTAATAAATCAAAGAAGAGCTTCTGAATATTCTGGTAATATTCCTTTTATTCCAGGCAGGTGACAAGTCATCTTCACATTTCTTTATTTTTATTTTTTCTTGTTTTGTTATTTAGGCTTGGAACTGGAAGGACCAAACCATGCCAGTAAGTATCGTTCCATCAATACTAAAAAAATATATAATTGTCTGTCTTGAGATTTGCTGAATGATATAGTCTAAATGGCAGGGTGTGAATGAATAGGTACTAATAATTTGTAGAGAGATTCCATAAAACTCTAACTCTCATTAAATCTCTAGGAGCACAAAGCAATTTGAAATAGCTGAACAGGAAAAGTGTTCAGAGATTAAGGTACTATATGAAATTGCCACAAACTTGGTAATGGATTATTTTAATTAATATTATTGATTGGAGAGCTGCCTAACAATAGAGAGAAATATTGTGAAGAGTGAGCAAAAGGAACTTTCTATACATTTTATTAAACAGCCAATGTCATCTAGGTATTATTATATATTCTATTCTTCTTAATCCTGGGAAAGAAAGTCAAATATGATGAATTATTGAAGAAACTGCAGAGGACATAAGTGAAAAATAATCACTGGAGGAAAAAAAACATTACAAAGAATTGTGGGATTCCTTCCTTCCTTCCTTCCTTCCTTCCTTCCTCCCTCCCTTCCTCTAAATTGCCCTATCACATTCTAAGCATCTTTCTTAAAGCTTGGGGTTGGGTAAATCATTAATAACTGTAAATTATTATGGAATAGTAAGAAAACTTTATTACTTTGATGGATGAACTACTAAGTCATAGCACTGATGGCACATGTTCATCCAACGAATTTCCCATCTATATCTGAAAAGCAAAGCTAACCATTCTCGAATGAAGTATCAACCTATCACCCTGGGTATCGTAGCATCTTGAATGCTCAGGTTTAACAAATTAAAGAGGGAACAAGAGATCGGCATTATCTTGTCCACAAATCCAGGTACCCAGGACTCCTAGGATTCTCTATACCATTTTGTATAGTTTGGGGTTTTGTAGTTTAAACTACACCACACTGTTGTGTAGACATGGCCCTTAACTTTCTTACTGTCAAGCATGTTTGCGTGTGTATTTGTATGGGGAGATGTCAACATGGTGAACCAAAAACACCCTTCTTGAATTGATGATTTAATTCTTATGAAACAGGCAGGTGTTTCTTATTAAAATAAATCTCTGAATTTTACGGCATTCTTTTTCTTTTTTACTTGCTCTCTATTTCCTTCTTTCTGAGAACACACACACAGTACACAGATGCCTGCACAATCAATACATATACATACATATTAGCACACATGATGATGGCTGCCCAGTTTCACTTTCACTATTTAGAGGTCTTGAATATTTATTGTATCTATCTTTCTCCTTTAATTTAAGAAATGTAATTGCAATTCTGAGAAAGATTTAAAATGTGAAGCAGTTTTGGAGTGACTTTATAAAAAGAAGGAGGAAGTTGTCCTTCCGAGGTCAAAAAGAAGAAAATCAAGGCTCAAATTCATTCATTTTTTCAATATTCACTCCCTCGTGGTCTCATATATCACTTTTAGCATTTAGAGCAAGCAGACTATAAATAGAGTCTACGGAGAGGGGCGGCATACAAATAAATAAATAAATGAATGAATGAATGAATGAATGAATGAATGAATAAATAAATAAATAAATAAATAAATAAATAAATCTCACTTATTACAAGGTTTAACTCAGATTAAAAACTGGAGGTTTTCCTTTGGCAATCATTTACTGAGAAATAAAATATTGAAAATCCTTCCAAGAATTTGATATTTTCTAAGTTTACTTTATATTTCCTAGATACCTATGTGTCCAGGCATCATTTTCTATGGGCAGGTATAAACACATAAAATTTATTCTGAAAATATTGAAGCATTTCATTCTGCTTAGTCATTGCAATAGAATAGCCGTTAGCATCAAAAGTCTACTAAAATGTAATTCTTCCCACAATACATAGTTCAACATCTGCTCA
The DNA here is from genome assembly GCF_031021105.1 of Erythrolamprus reginae. Classification (NCBI taxonomy): domain Eukaryota; kingdom Metazoa; phylum Chordata; class Lepidosauria; order Squamata; family Dipsadidae; genus Erythrolamprus; species Erythrolamprus reginae. Next base: position 284,267,203 of record NC_091951.1, read on the forward strand.
CCCAAACTCAACATCATTTCAGCCAAACACCCAAACAAACAAACAAAAATATTTTGACAAAGTTAAACACCGCTGACTTTAGATGATATATGCATACAAAAAGTCTGTACTGGAGAAATTAATGTTAAGAGAGAAAGATCGGTTTGTTTGCTCATTTATTTATTTGAGTTATAAAGCTGCTCATCTCACATACACACATTTTTTAAAAAAATCATTGTATAATTTATGTTAACAGCCATGAAAATTAAAGGAAGAGGTGTATCACACCTTTATGTTTTCAGATCTTGCAGATGAAAGTAATTTAATTTTCTATTATTTTTTAAATTTAGGGTAAAAAGCTAGTCTAGAATATTGTCATGCTAACACAATTAATAAATGAATCTTGGTTTTAGAGAATCCACATATAGTACAGTGGTACCTCTACCTAAGAACGCCTCTACGTAAGAACTTTTTTAGATAAGAACCAGGTGTTGAAGATTTTTTTTGCCTCTTCTTAAGAACCATTTTCTACTTAAGAACCCAAGCCCGGAAAATTTTCCCAGGAAATTTGAGAGCGGCACAAATTTCCTGCCATTCCCTCTTTATCCCAGCCATTTCAGGATTTTCTGGGGTGCCAGAGGAGCCTTCTGGTGGTGCTTAAGGAGGCTTTGGCAGTCCAGAGCAAATGAAGTATTTTCCTTTCTCTGGGAACTTGAAGAGGGAATAAACCTCTGCCAGCGCCCAGAGAAAAGAAACACTCCCTTCGTTCTGGGCAGCCCAGAGCAAACGGAGCATTTTCCTTTCTCTGGGCACTTGGAGAGGGAATAAACCACTTCACTATGGTGACTCCCTCGCGCTGCCTCCCATACACCCAGCGCGATGTTGCCTCCTGGAGTGTCTGGGCATGGAAAGACAAAAGGGGGTGCTTTGCCTGGCCAGATCAACTCGGCTTCAGCAAAACCGAGGAGTTACCACAGTGAAGGAAAGGCAACGGCTACAAAGCGAGTGAGAGAGAGGAAAGGGGAGCCCTTCAGCATGGGAAGGAAGAGGCAGCAGGTAGCAGCAGCAGCAGCCACTACCTTTTGGTCAAAGGAGTGGGAGGTTCCCTCCTCTCACCCGCCTGGGTTTCTCTCTCTGGTGCAGGGTATGGGAGGCAGCCTTGTGCCAGGTATATGATAGGTGCATGCTCTTCCTCGCCGCCTCAGAGTCCCTCTTTTTTTAAAGCCTTAAAGTTTTGGATATTTTTGATTTCCCTCTTCCTTTGGAAGCTACTGTCCTCCTCCTCTTCTTCCTCCTCCTCCTCCCACCCAAATTCCGACCTTTTATTTCTTTCCTAATAGATTTGCACGCATTATTTGCTTTTACATTTATTCCTATGGGAAAAAATGCTTCTACTTACAAACTTTTCTACTTAAGAACCTGGTCACAGGATGAATTAAGTTCTTAAGTAGAGGTACTACCTGGAGATGAATATACCGTAGTTAGTAAAGTAATTAATGCAACATTTTAACAGAAGCCCTAATCTTTGGGTTTCCATTTTTCATTCAGCTTCTCAGTGCTAGGATTGATTGACAGAATTCAGAATAATGAGCGTATGATTTCCTTCATAGTACTGGTTTGAGAGCATGTCTGGAGAAGAAAAGAACTTTGCCTCCTACCTTGTCACTCTCTGTCATTCTCTTGTCATGTTCTTGTCAATTCCAGCTTGTACTGTCTTTTCCTTCCTTCTATAACATTGGAAGTCCAAGATCAGATTTGGCAGATTCTTTGAGAACTAAGAGGTGATTATAAAGTTAGTGTCTTCGGAGAGGGGCAGTATACAAATCTAATAAATTATTATTATCAATATAATAATAATAATAATAATAGTAATAATAATAATTATTATTATTATTACTATTAGATCTTTCCAACCACAGATTATTCTTCATTGACAAATCATTTGGCCTCTTAAACTTTCATGCAGTTATTGAATTACTCCAACTTTCATGCAGTTATTGAGTTACTTGAGTGACTCTTAAAACAAAAGAAAGAAATAGGAAAATAGTTTTTCAAAATCATCTAAAGATTGTCACTATTTGACATTCTATTAAAAATGGATCTAATAGTTTGCTTTGTTTTCCTAAAGTGATAGAATGAGTGTCTATTTTTCTAATAAATAGTCATTTAGTTGTATCTAGTAGGGATGGTAGTACATATTTGGTTACACTTTGCTTACAATAATTTCTATCTGTTGCCCATTTACAAAACAAATATTAGAATAACCTTAATTCCCATTGCCTTCTATTTTCATAATTTTCAAAGTTACATATCTATGTTTGTTCTGAGAACTAAATTATGTTTACTGTTTCATATCTTCACTTTCAACTGTAAGGTTGGTTGCAATACTTGTCATTATTTTGTGTCTTCTTTATATTTAATCTAATCCTTTTTTTCCACTGTATTCCTTGACTTTAAATTCTAGAACATTTTAAACCAGAGATGGGCAATTAATTTTCCCAAGGGTCCACATGAGAAAATGAGACTGTTGTGAAGAACTAAACCAAAAGGGCTGTGAAGGTGTGCAAGCATGCACACATACACATATGTAATTAAAACAATTACCTTCAAAATAAAATCAATGCATTTGTCTTGTGTACATGAGGTATAACTTACTTACATTTTGTTTCTAATTTCTGATTGACCTCACATGGGTTGGACAAATGTCTTTTTAAGCTATCAGGGTAATATCATCCACAATGTGGGGTATTAATGTTTCTGACTCCAATTTTAACATCTTTCTCTAAAATATACTGTGTGTGTGTGTGTGTGTGTGTGTGTGTGTGTGTGTGTGTGTGTTTGTGTTTACGTATCTGTGTGCTAAAATAAGGGGAGAACATACAGTGTTGTTTCATTCCTTTTATCATATAGATAATGTAAGTTAGAAAATTATGAAAATACAAGGAAATGGGAACTAAGAGTATTCTAATATTTATGTTACAAATGGGTAACAGATTATTTAATAATTTTATAATTATTTAAGCTAAGAGTATTCAAATGTTGAATAGGCACCACGATTCTCCCCCCCCCCCCCGAGTAGTATCCTTAAGATGGTCATTCTCAGAAGGAGTCAATATCTGCTGAAGGTAGTATCCATGTACCGTATTTTTGGTGTATAAGACGCACCTTTTTACTTCTAAAAAGTGCATCAAAACCTGGATGTGTCTTATACACCGAATCCCCCGCCTTTGGGGGCATCCCCAGGGCCAAGCCACCGGCCTCCCACCAAGGGCTGCACGGTGGCTTCGGTAACATTTCTCAGCTGTGGAGAATCGGGCAAGGCATCCCCTCGGCTCATCTTGGGAGGCAAAGCCCAGCCAAACACTGCATACCAAGACAACTAAACACAAGAACAGTTTTTTCCCAAATGCCATCACTCTACTAAGTGATGTACCACATGATTCTTGACAAATGTATCTTTTTCTTTTATGTACACTGAGAGATCGCAGCGCAGAGCGCAGGAAAAGAGGCGATCCTTTTCTGCCAGCTGTAAAACCCGGAAGTGGTGCAGTTCTGCATGAAACTGAAAGATAAACTCAGAAGAAGTGGGGAAGGCTGCTGGCTGGTCCCCAGAGAGACAGAGACAAGAGGGAAAGAGAGAGGGGGGTGGGAGAGGGGGAGGAAATGTGAGAGAAAAATGAGAAACTGATGGAGGGAAATAACTAGGGAGAGAAAGAACAAACAAATGAGAGAGAAGAGAGAGAGAAATGAGAGGGAGAAGAGAGGAACAAATGAGAGAGAGAAGCGAAGAGAAAGAAAAAGGGAAAGGAAGAAGAAAGAGAGAAAAAAACAAATGAAAGTGAGAGAAATGAGAGCAAAAAGGGAGAGTGAGAGAAACAAATGAGAGCAAAAAGGGGGGGAGAGGGAGAGATACACAGAAATGAGAGCAACCTGGAGGAAGAGAATGAGAGAGAGGGAAAAAAGAGAGGGAGAAGTGGAGAAAAAGGAAGAAAAGGAAAAGAGGGAAAGAGAGAGGGAGGGAAAGAGAGGAAGGAAAGAAGGAAGGGAGACATTTCCCACAGAAAACACTGGGAGCCACAAACCCACCCTCTCCTGACTGGAGAGGTTACTATTACACTGCATACCAAGACAACTAGACACAGGAACAGTTTTTCCCGAATGCCATCAATCTACTAAGTGTTGTACCACATGATTCTTGACAAATGTATCTTTTTCTTTTATGTACACTGAGAACATATGCACCAAGACAAATTCCTAGTGTCTATTCTATTCTATTCTATTCTTACTATTTAATACGGCACCATTTGGTTCAGAATACTTTTTTCCTTGTTTTCCTCCTCTAAAATCTAGGTGTGTTTTATACACCGAAAAATACAGTAAGTACCCAGCTTTGCCAACCAACCATGTCAGTTTTTCTGAAATCAAACTAAATCGATGATCAGGAGCAACAAAACCATTCATGTCCAAATGGCAATTTAATGATTATCATGAAAACCTTATTGTTATGAGATACTTCAAGCTATCTGGCAGGGTATCTTATAATAAATCTATTATTCTTGCTATTTCTATCCCAATATAAAACAAGACACAGGTTTGTCATTTTAATCTTCATGTGAATTGAATTATGGCTATTTTTTAATAGTGCATCCCCAGTTGTAGAATAGAAGATGATTTGCAAAGACTAAGACAAATTATGAATACTGATTTAACTATAATTCCTTCTCCCTAGAAAATTCTGGACATTTTACTTCACTGAAAGGAATGATCTCTTACTAAACATTTTGCAGCAAACATATACGCTAAGCTACAAGTGCAGCACTTGTTTGAGAGGGCCCTGAGTATAGACTTGTTATAAAAACAAAAAATCTATAATGTAGATATACCCTAATATGAAAGTGGGAGGTTTAATATTGCAGGATCGCAAAGAAAAGCTCATTCAGATGATGCATAAAAATGATCCTGCAGTACTGCAAATGCTTTTGGTAAATTTTATATAAAATCCAAGCCTTCTGTGTTTTTCTTTTATTATTATTATGAACCACACTTATCCATGGGAATTGTCATATGCATGACGTTGATCAATGAAGGAACAGGATATGAATTTGTCAGACAATTGTAGAAGGAATGTATTCAACTATCAGGCCTCAACCTTCCTATTCAACCTTCCTATTCCAATTAAAGTGTATATATAAAAAAGCTGTTGAATGTATTTTCAACCTACTGTACTCTCTGATTAAGAACTGAGTCACTGCACCTCATCACAATGAAAGAAAAATGCAGAGTTCTTGGAAAGAGCTAGTAACTCTGACTTCCTCTGTGGAACAATGAATAGCAAAAGATTACTTCATCCCCTATCTAGGCCTGCAATCAGAAAGTATTTGGAGTAAAGAATAAACATTTTGAGAGCACACTTGAAAATAAATGCAAATGATTTAACCAGGCATTATGTTTCCTGTTTTGGAAGTTTGCAGTGATGATATGAAGAAGATGAAAAAAGTAGGGCTGTCCAACCTGGACCAAGTTATGAATATTTTATAATTTTGCTTTTAACCTTGAAATACCTCTTAAAAGCAGTGTTTATCCAAATGAATTCCTTGTTCTACTATTTTTGCTTGAATGGAAACAACTTGCATGTCTTTCTCAAGAGCTACATTGTTTGCCCTCTATGTTTTATAAAAATGAGGAAGATTTTCTTTTTAAATAAAATGGATGGCATAAATATTTATTGTATACTAAAGAGAAGGTATTAGTAAATGGACAGTTTAGGCGGGATGTTGAGTTGCTTTAGAGATTTGATTAATATGATCTTGCTTTCCGAAATTGACAAGAATTTTATCATTTATGCATGTGGAGCTTTGATCTCAGTATTTATGGATTTGTGCAAATTGATGCATTTCTATATGCTGTTCCCGATGCTCTGAAGCGCAAATTTGTAAGGTTGCAGATCCAAATTGATGTATTATATCACCCTGCTTTTTATTTACTTATGCTATTTCTGCTTAACATGCAGTGAATTTACTCCAGGAACTAGAAAAACAAAATTCAGTATATACAACAGCTAAACATCAAGTATTGTCTGTTTTTGAACTTCTGTTCAATTCTTTATTGGAGATTAAAATGCAGCCAGAATTGTGTTTTTAATACTACTCATGCAGTACTCTCAAGAAATAATCAACAAGGGGTAGACACTTTGTATTAATGTTTGATTATGTAATGTCAACACTACTGGGTAGGATTTGGTGGAATTTGCACTAAAACATTTTTTTTCCTTTCACTTAAGTGCTTTTTATAAATATTTTAATTTTTAATTTTTTAATATTCTATGTAGTATAAATACAGTTTCATAGTGCGTCTGTATGTCTGTCATGACTATGGTTTCTATGACACAAACAATGTTTCCAATATTATTTTTCTTGTCATTAAACTGGTAGCTTTACCTCAGAAGCAACACCGTAATATATGTTTATTTGATCTGCACATATAAAACATATATTTTTCTCTCAGATGGATCAAGGTTTCTAAAGAACAAGGTAGGTATAATGGATCTGAATGGCCTGCTAAATATTTGATAAATTTCCCATGGAGCAGAATAAATGCTCAGTCCCTGATGTTCATTTACATCACATTATTCTATCCTAACACCAGTCTTATTTTGTACCAGTTTAGGAGAAAAAGAAAGATTACGGGTGTTCTGCCGGCATGTTTCAACCGCCCGTCATTACAGGGTAATTAGTCCAGGAAGACACACACACCATAAAAGGAAAACCCAAAAGTTTTTATAAACAGAAAAACAGAAACAGCTCCCTTTTTAAATGTCAAAGGGATTTTCTGGTACACACAAGGCACAGGTTAAATGCAATCCAATTGCTCACCCAATAACTGGGAAATTGAATCCAGTTCTAAAGTCCAGAGAGTCCACACACACAATCCTGAACAGCAAAAAACCATGATCTTGATGAAACAATGAATCAGATAAACTGCCATGAGGATAAAACACCAGGCTGCACTTTTATCTGTAGCACTAATTACAGCAGACCCACCCAACCACAGGTGGCCTCATTTTCTCTTGTAATAATCGTTCAGTTGTTGTCTCCTATGCATCACTCTACGCATGCATGGATGTGTTATTAATTCTTGTTCAGAATCCAGGGATGATACAGATGACTGATCTCCTGATATATAAGCAACAATGTGGCAAAGGACAATCAGTGCACAGTTATGTCCTTCAAGCAAGGTTAACCCACCTGTATTTGATGTGTGTGTGTGTGTGTGTGTATGCATGTGTGTAGAGGGGGGGGAGGATGGCCAACATATCATCCTCCTTAAGATTTAGTAGAAAAATATAGGGAATTGAATCCTCCAAATTAGGACATGAGTGATAATGAATGATTGATATCATAATGGAATGTAACCACTTTGAACCATTGCTTGATTTGTCACTTAGCACCAGGAAAAAAAAGCAATTTCTGATCACTTCTACTCTCACATAGTAATATGCATCACTATGAATTTAACTCATTTTACTATTCGTATTATAATGGTAGAATTCTAGTCCCTTTATAAGGAAGCAAAAGTGTTTATACAGCAGTGGTTCTCAATCTGGGGGCCAGGCCCCCTTTGGAGGGTCAAAAAATTGATTTCACAGGGGTCGCCTAAGACGAAAAGACAAATTTCCCATGGTGTTAAGAACTAAAGCTTCTATTGTGACACCTTACAACCTATTTTTGCAATCCGACCAATCAGATATTTACAGTGGGAGTGTCCCTCTAACCTTCCTGCCAAACATCTTAAAGTTCTGTTTGGAGAATTGGTGCTAGACTTATGGTTGGGGTCACCACACCTCACAGGATAAGAACGGTTGAGGACCGCTGATTTAGAGCATTTTCTAATATAGAATATATTGCTTCCTTTAATTTATGTACTATTCAGTGAGCGTTTTGGTTTTTTTTTTTTTAATGTCTAACGTAAGTATTTTAGATGTAAATTCTCCTGTGTAAAGTCTTCCAAATATATATTAATAAATTCCAATAAGATATCTCAGGAACAGATTTGTGAGCACATTATGATAAATCTTAGTGGACTTTGATGCATACATTTATGACATTTCAAAGCCTGACATGGAATTCTTTACCTCTCTTCTACTGAAAATAGCTTTTCCTGTGTGAATTTTGTCACAATGTGTAAGAGGCTTTCATTTCACTCCTCTACTATGAATTCCTTGTGGAATCCTACAGAATCCATTAGCCTAACCCCCTTGTTCCTGATTGGCCACTGACAGGACAGACAGCAGAAGGGATCTGTTGGTAAATTACTTTTCGCATTCATGTTTTAACATTTTATTTTAAAATTTATTTGTTTATTTTATTTGTCATACAAATACAGTATTGTACTGTAGTATGTTTAACATAATGTAAGTATAAAGTAGAGATAGAAAAGATAAAAACACAGATAAAAATCTGAATGATTTCCCCAAACCCACACACATTTGTTTATGAGAGGTTGTTTATTTATCAACTAGATTTTTAAAAAAATATCTGACTCAAACAATGTAATTCTGTACGGTATGCAACAACAACAAAAACAAGTGCAAAATATATCATGACAACAAGCAGAATGATTCAAATACAAAAAAGTAACCCAGGTGCAAAAAGGATGGAGCAAAGGTTTTAATGGCTTTCTTAAAGATTAACCAAGTTGAAGCCTGTTGTATATCAAGGCAAGAGGAGAAGAGAGGGTGTTACAAAGCACAGAGGCAGCCACTGGAAAGATATACTACGTAGATTTCCTAATATTACAAGATTTAAAAGAGAAAACATGTAGTATACACTTCCTTTGGGAGCCTATCAACTGGCAGTTGTTCTTGGGAGTAGACAGTCCCACAAAGATATTGTAATCTGCAGTTGTCGAAATACGTTCACCAATAAAATTGTTACCCATTTTTGTCAGCCAAATTTTTCAGCCAAATTAAACCTGTGAAACTCTGCCGCTGGCGACTCACCGCTGGCGAGGGTTGCGGCGTGGGCCGGGGAAGGAGGCCGCCATGTTGGGGCGGAGCCTGCGGACCCCACGTCATTCCCGGGGGCCGCAGTGCAGCGTTTGGGTGCTCGGTCACCCAGCGAACCAGGCAGGAGGGAGGCAGCCCTATAAAAGGGGCTGCCTCGTGGCGCAGTGCCTCCTGCCCGCTGGCGCGGGACATCTCTTGCTCCCCCCCGATCTCGCCGCAGGACTGAACGGCGAGGGGGGACCAGCGCGCTTTTCTCCCCGACGGGAGTACTGAGGTGGACGGTTTGTGAAGCCCCCGGGATCGATGGCGATCGCCAGGGGCGGCCCTGGTCTATGGGGGTGGGGGTGCGGCGGCGCCCAGCGCCCGTGCACGGGCCGTTCGTGGCGACATCGCTTCTCCTTGTTCGTTGCCGGCAGCGCGCAGGACGGCGCCGGCCGGAAAATTGCAGGATTCGCCGGCGGCTTGCTTGGGAAAGGGAGGAGGCGGTCAGATGGCTGCTGTGCCGGCGCCCCTCCTCCCCCCCACCCCCGTGGCATCGTCTAAATGGCGGCAGGGTGCGCGGGGCGTCGACGGCTTGCCGGCCGGGTTTGCCGGGCTGGTGTTCCGCCGGGTGGTTGCTTAGGGCTCTGAGGGCCCTGCCGGCTACGCGCCTGGAGCGTTTCAGTCAGGGAGGCCCGGGCGAGAACTGGGGAGTGGGCGACGGCTGTGGAGAGGCCGTTCGCCCTTCCTCCACGTGGTGGTTTTTTTCCTTTTGGCCGCAGAGTTCGGGGTCGGGACTCTGCGCGGCGGGGTGGGGGTTTCTTGCCTCCCGGCGGCCCCTCCCCCATTAATACCAGCCAGGCTGACGCCGCGTGGGTGGGCCCGTTTCCCCTGGTGGTGGAGTGCTTTCCATGGTCGTTGCCCCTGGCCAGTTAAAATGAGTACACAGCGTTTGCTGTGAGCCGCCCCGAGTCTTCGGAGAGGAGCGGCATACAAATCTATTAAATTATTCTGGTTGTGGTTGTTATTATTATTATTATTATTATTATTATTATTATTATTATTATCATTATTATTGCATAAATCAGTTCATATGGTAGTGAACGGTTGGGAGAATGGTTCCAGCTGTGGGCAGAAGTTGTTTGCTTCACGGAACCCCACAGGATTAATTTGGTTGAGTCACGGCAGCCCGGATTGAGGGCGGGGGATTTATTAATTGGTCATAAAATTAACTGCTGGTTTGCCCCCCCCCCCTCCCATTTCGTGGCAAAGGGGTAATTTATCAACTACAATGCCAATAGTGAACTATTTATTCCCCGATCTCATTTTGCATATAGTTAATAGGGCAACCCAGTTATTAGATAAGAGGCATTTCATTCTTGATTGATTATTGAACAAGGAATTTTACACACACATAATTAAGGTAATAATTATTATTAATCCACTGGAATCAGGAGGAACTTACACTAGGGATATGGATGAACGCAGTGCTTGAGGGAACTAATTCCTCCCCCTTTTTAGGGAGCTTTAGCTGATTAAGTGGTGGGATTAATGGAACCACTGGGTTCAGTTTTATTTAATATACTATTAATTCATGTTATTTATTTTAGTCCTAGTGGTGAGTTTAGGGTTTACAAATGAGAGAACCAAGATATATATATATGGTCGGTGGCAGGGGGGCGACATGCAAAATTAATGAATTGTTATTATGATTGTTATTACTGTCATTATAAGGGATATAATTAATTTTAATTTATGATTTATGAGCTGGATACCAGTAATTTAGCTGGACACCAGCTTCACTATGCCCTTATTGCGAGGAGGGGGATTGCCCACAGGGTGGTTCCCACCTTTCCCCAGTTAGGGCAAGGCCTGGAACACACACATACACGTCCTGGCGGTAAGCAGGCGAGGTGCAGTCCCTCACCTTAACGGTTTACGTCTCTAGCAGATTTGAGGGTATCTGTGTGCACTGTCCGCTTGGGTGCCTTGTGTGTTGTCATTGTCATTGTTATTTATTATTTTATGGCTTTATTGTAGGAGTAGTTGATCCTTGGGACAATCGTTCAGCAGACATGGGCAGTGGATCGGCAGTGGCTGGATTTAGACATGCCTGGGATAAACGTATCCATTGTATGATGGCATACGGGAAAGAGTGTGAGGGCAGAATGGATGACCATGGGGTCTTTTTCCTGCCATCGATCTTCCATGTTTCTCTCATTGGTCACTTTGGCCCGGGCACATGGTCCATAAGAGGTACCTGTTGACCTTGAGACATGGGGAGGTAGTAAAATTGGCAAGGGACGTTTGGGCGATGTGGGCAAATACTTCAGGACACTTTGAACCTGGGGTACGCTATGGCAGTTCCATTCGGGACAAGAACCATAAGGAAACAGACATTGGTAAGAGGGACATTCCAACAGGGAAGCACTCCCGCCTTTTACAAGATGTTTTATGGGTTAAGGCACGAATACTGCCCCAGACGCTGGGGGGTAGGGTTTTGTCACTATAGGCATGACTGTTGGTGGCTCCTCACTACTAATGTTTCTGAATTTTGCCACACGTCTAAATGTCATTTTGTACTGGGGGCCATAACATTACGGGTGCAGTCGGTAAGCAGGCCTTTTTCTGTACCAACAAAACTGGGAGATACTATTAATATCATAACTACAGCCGGCAGATTCCCAGGTCATTACCAGGCCGAAGTTTGGAAATCCCCTAATCTCTGGTTAATTCTAGCGGAAGTACGCAATGGGGAACCAGATTGTGGGGGCAATAGCCGGGCTCTGTGTGAAAGGGGCTGCGGCCGACATTTTGTGAGCCGCCATGGGTCTAGGGACAAGGGGCGGCATGATAATTGCATAAATGAAGGAATGAATGAATTAGTCAGTTTATCGCAGCCACCTTTTGTGGTTCAGTGAAACGGTGTAGTCATTTCCTGGTATGGGGGGCTTGCACGAACGCTCAGTTTTCTGGTCATCTGAGTCGAACTCACGCTTAAGTTGACTTGACCTTAAGATGGGTTATTAAGCATGGTACTAATTGTTTCAGGGAAGAATAATTATGAAATGTTATTATCCCTGGGGGATCGAGCAGGGCCACGGAGCTTATTGGCTCGTCTCCCAGACAATTTAAGGCTGAAGAAGAGTGTGGTGACTGCCTGAGAGGAATACAGGAACATGGGGCTGCGACGGTGGCACAGCTGGTTCTGCGGCAGGGAATCGAGACAGCAACAGAAGGCCTGGTTTGTTAACAGGGAGTATGTGCGCATGGGCAGGTGGTTGGCAGCCACATGGCATGGGCGGGGGCACAGGGTACCCAGAATGGTGGGCGGCGCCTTCGATCAAGCAAAGGAGTGCAGGTGGGGACCGCACGGTTACACGCCCTCGTGTATGGGCAACAAGGGGGGGCTTAGCTCTCCTAACGAAAGACCCGGTGGCTAACTATTTGTGGACAGGGGGAACGATCAAGGGATGGTCCAGGGAAGGGACACAGATGGGGGAGAATTAGTAAGCCGCTATACCCTACCCAGTTTCAGGGGCAGCGGCATTGGTGGAGACCCAGCTTCTCACCCAGCGAGGCAAGGCCGTTTCACTCGACAGCCAAAACTATGGCCTTTGGGACACGGGGGTATGCCAGGTGCTGTCCTGGTCGCACAGTAGTGGATCGGGTACGGTTCCCTGGGCCAGGAAATCGATGTTAAATTGGGGGCTGTGGCAACCGCATTGGTTGAGCTCGAAGTCTCCAGTAACGCAGATGGTGGACTGATCACCGGCCAGGCGTATCTAACAGGACAGAGGCCTGGGTGTGAGGGACCCAGCCCAGGTACAGCGAGGAAGCCAGGGAATGGTTCCCTTTGTACCATAATACGGGCCTCCACTGAGCAAATAACAGTGGGGGCCGTTTTCGGGAGGATTGGCAGGTATCGGGTGGTATTCCCTCAGCAATACTGATCGCGGTTTTCAGCGAGTTCTCTGCAAAGTAGCGAATACGGTGGCGGATTGAAGTCAGTGGGTTTTCATGGCGTAGATTCGTGCACCTGAGTACAAGCGTTTTTGGGAGCGGGTGGCTAACACTGTCTTGTTATTCTTATCGTTTTTCTAGGTCCTGGCCCTGCTCCACTTTATTACGCGCAAAGTGCGACGGAGTTGCCCTTCCTTTGCCCACAGTAGCGAACGGCGGCCACTGCATGGCATGTCGGCTGAATGTACAGCTGCAACATTGTCTTCAGGAATGTGGAGGTTGCTGAGTCACTGGGGCTTCAGTGGAAGGGGCTTGAGCTCGGAGGTCTCCATATGAGACGGGCCTCTCCCGTTGTGGAAGTTGGGAGCAGTGAGGGGCCGGACCCAGATTGTTTGGTGTGGCCCACTGGTGGCAACCGCCTGTTGCTGGTGAATTTGGAAAGGTGGACTGACACACGCATGTTATACCATGTATTATCGGAGGTGTGGTGGTATGCCAAGAGCACAGGGTGGTGGAGGATGCCAGGTAGAGAGTCAACAGGGCAGCGAAGGAATGGGTACTCCAGACGGGGGGTGGAGTGATAGATCTCCCCAACATTCAGAGTATCACAGTTAGCTTTATTCAGAAGGGACGGGGTACATTTGACAGACGAGGGGAATGACAAATTCCTAGCGGACCTGCAGAGGTGCCTGCACATTCATGTGCAGGGGGGGGAGCAGGGGGAATAAATTTATAATTTCACCCCCTGCTGTGGCCGAAAGGGGGCGGAAATGGGCGTAAGCAGCAACTGTGTGATCTCCTTTAGGGGCACCTCTACTGAGGTGAGGGGCGATCTCCTTCTCGGATTACAGGGCTCGACCGGCTTGGGTTCGGGGAGGGGGTCGCTCCTGTGGCTCGCTGCCTGTGGCGTATCAGAGACCAGTGGCGAGCCATCCCACACGCCGTGGGGGCGTGGCATTGGGCAGGGGGCAGGTGTAATTTTACCTGACCCTGCACCCGGGCAAGGAGCTTTCGCCCTAGAGTTGCTCAGTTGAGTTTGTTGGAAAGTTAACTCCGCCCCCATTTGATTTATGCACCTTTGCAGGTCACGTGGTTTAATTGGCTAAATAGTTAATTTGAATTTTGTTTAATAAAAGTGACCCTATTTATACCCACACCTTTGTGTCCGACTGTTACTCCGCCTGCGCCGCAATTCTCTACGACACCAGTCTGTTTGGCACATGGATGCTAAAGTACTGAAACACCAATGGAAATTAGTCAGCAAGGAAGAATGTGAAATAATTTGATTGCCAAATCTGAGGGGAATATTTTTTTTTGGGGGGGGTTGCCTTCATAAAAACACCATTTGAAGACCAATTCCGTTTGTTCTTTCTCCATTAAAAATTTTCCAAGGTTCAAGATGCTGCACTTTTTACATGTACATAACATTTTAATTTACATCTCACCTGCTTTAGTCCATTCAACCTTAATGTATGTGATCACCTGATGATCAGAGAAAACACTGAGACTCAAGAAATTTCTTAAAATTGCTGTACCCTTTACATGTAAACAAAGATGGAAAATCCTTTGGTCATCTTTTAACTGCCATTAAATAGTCCAATCCCCTAAATTTTCTTGAATTGTATGTTAAAAAAAATCCTCCATACCATATCCAAGTAGTACCTGAGGACAAATACATAAAAGTCCATTTTTACAAGCCTTCTTATTGTTAGTGGCAAGCATTACAAACATAACTAAAAGTACTGTAATGCATGCCAAATTTTCATCTTTCTGGATTAAAATTTCTATTTTGCATTTTCTTTTTTTTTTTCAAGTGAAAATTATCTGTTGTGTGTATGAAAAGAAATATAGAAAGTATTGTGTATATTTTTTTTATTTTTAAAACATAAATCAAATGCAATGTTCAACTTGACTTGATTGAACTTTGGTCACAATACAACTGATGACTGATCTGAATGGAAGAGCCTCTATTGTATAATGTCATTTGCTCTCCCTTCAGCCACCCAACCAGAACTAGTTTATTGCTCCGATAAGACTGCTCCTGTTTTCATAATTTCAAGTTATGCATAGTTTCATAATTTAATGCAAATTGTGAAGTGTTTTATAAATAAATACTTGGATGATGATGATGACAATGATGATGATGATAAGCAGGCAAAAAATTCTCATAAAATAGGGACCTCAGCCAGACCAAACACAGTGGCATAATATTACGATATTAGTACGATTTGGTTTTTGCTGTTGTTGTTTTATACAATAGATCAGTGATGGCAAACCTATGGCACGGGTGCCACAGGTGGCACGCAGAGCCATATCTGCTGGCACACAAGCCATTGCCTAGCTCAGCTCCAACATGCATGTGTGGGCCAGCCAGCTGATTTTTGGCTCACACAGAGGCTCTGGAAGGGTGTTTGTTAGCTTCCAGGGGGATGGGGGAGGGCATATTTATCCTCCCCTGGCTCCAAGGAAGCTTTTGGAGCCTGGGGAGGGTGAAACATAAGCCTGCTGGGCCTATCAGAAGTTGGGAAATAGGTTGTTTCCATCCTCCATCCTCCAGAGGCATTGGGGGGGTGGGAAAGTTGTTTTCATCCTCCATAGGCATTGAATTATGGGTGTGGGCACTTACACATGGGTGACAGGTGCTTACCCCTAATAGTCTTGTTCAATAAGCCGTGTTGATGCAATATCACGCAGTGTTCCAGTAAATTATCTATGGGTATGAGCCATGACTGTAGGTAACCCCTTTCCATCCGGAAATCCCATAGCTCCTTATCTGCTTTCTGGTAAGCAGCCCGGGTACTCAGGGCCAAGGACAGCCCTATGGCCCAGTCTACTTCGTATCTCCAGGGCTCGGTAATCCCGCCAGGCTCCATAACCACTGGGGAATGTCGTCTGGAAGGTGCCGTATCCTGGGCGCCAAAACCCAGAACCTGGCCAACTGTCCACGGGATAGAACATCAGCAGTGACATTTTCTAAACCCGGAACATGGCGTACTGAAAAACAGGGCATTAAGAGCCAAGGCCCTGCTCACAAAGAAGCGGACCAGGCGCATAACCCGCTCTCTCTTTGATGATAGGGAATTAACCACGTGGACAATGGCCAGGTTGTCGCACCAAAAGTGGACGGTCCGGTTGGCTAACTTCCCTCCCCACAACTCTATGGCTACTATTAATGGGAAAAATTCCAGAAACATAAGGTCCCTACAGATACTGGCAGCTGCCCAATCTGCAGGCCAGCGAGAGTGGCACCATCTGTCGCCGAGTATAACCCCAAAGCCTAGGGAACCCGCTGCGTCAGAATGCGATTGCAGGTCAGCTTCAAGAAGCAGCTCCTGCCGCCAAAAGGAAACACCATTGAAATGGTTTAAGAATGTCTGCCAGGTGCGCAAGTCTTCCCTGGCCCCAGCATTGAGCCGCACCCGGTGATGGGGCAAGCACAGGCCCTGCATGGAAGTATACAGTCTGCGTAAGAATGCTCTACCGGGTGCAACCACTCGGCACGCAAAATTGAGAAGTCCGGTAATCTCCTGAAGTTGCCTTAATGTCACCTTCTTAAGGTGCAAGACTTCGGCCAGTTTGAAACGTATCTTTTCCAGCGTTTCCACAGGCAGTCTAGAAGACTGCCTGGTGGTGTCTAATTCAATCCCCAGGAAAGAGATCCTGGAAGCGGGTCCTTCTGTCTTCTCCAGTGCCAAGGGCACCCCTAAATGTGAGCATAATGTTTCAAACGCCGTCATCAATGCCTTGCATTGAGGCGTACAAGCTGGACCCGCTACCAGGAAATCGTCTAAATAATGGATTACTGATTTAGATCCCATTCGTTCTCTGAGCGACCACTCCAGGAAGGTACTGAAGCTCTTGAAGAGAATGCATGATACCGAACACCCCATGGGAAGAGTCCGGTCCACGTAGTAACCTCCCTCGAACTGGAAGCAGAGGAGATCGAAATCATCTGGGTATATGGGCAGGAGCCTAAAAGCTGACTTAATGTCACTCTTGCCCATCAATGCCCCAATGCCACAAGCCCTCACCATGGATACAACTGCGTCAAAAGACGCGTATTGTATGGAGCAAAGGTCCTCGGGGATAAAGTCATTGACTGACTCGCCCTGGGGAAAGGACAGATGGTGGATCAGCCGAAACTCACCACTGGCCTTCTTGGGCACTACCCCCAAGGGGGAGACTCTCAGGTTGGGTAAAGGGGGCAAGGGAAAGGGGCTGAGGACCCTGCCCTTATTGTCCTCCTTCTTGATTTTTTGCCCTGACTAGCTCTTCCTTTCCCAGGACCGATTTAAGGTTCCGCGAAAGGAAGGCCCTGTGTGGGCCTTGATAAGGAATTCTGAATCCTTCCTGAAAACCTGCTCTGGAACTAAAAGGGGAAAAGGGAAAGAGAAGTGATAAAGAAAAATAAAAAGTGAAAAGAAAAACCCATTCACTTCCAACTTTTTTGAGTGCAGTAGAATCAACATAATAACATTAGAGCCAAACTTTTAACTATACATACTCAACATATACTGATCATTTCTATAACTACAAGTAATCTGTATATCCCAAAATCAAAGTTTCATTTTTTTCTGTTTCCAGCACAAATTCTTGAAGCTGTTTCCAGATAGAAAGAAAATTAGATTCATTCTTCTTTTAAATTAAAGCAGTTAATTTGTCCATCTCTGCTAATTCCATCAGTTTCTCCAACCATTCTTCCCTTGTGTGAATTAATACACCTTTCCATTTGTATGCCTAAAGCATTCTCACTAATAAATAAATAATTATCTCACGCAAAGCTTCACCATCAGGAAAACTGTTAGCATTTGACATGGCTGATGTTAGAGTCTGGCTCACCATTGGCTCCCAGCATTCTGCAGCATTTACCTGACATGAAGTCAATTGCTGCATAGGCTAATCAATGGGGGTCCTTGGTGAGTTGTCCCAATGACAAATGCAGCTGGCTGTCTTTATACAGACATCTCCCCTGCTTTTAGCTGTATGCTAACTGGGTGCAGAGAATCCAGCATGCCTTTTCTGCCTTTAGCGACAATGGCTCCTTTTCAATTAATTTACCACATATTTCCTGACACTGTGTTACACGTAAGATCATAAAGATGACACTGGCAGGTTGCATGTTTTTCTCTCTCTCTCTCTCTCTCTCTCTCTTTTTTTTTCCTGTCTCACAGAAACAGCTACTGAACAGCTTGTTGCGTCCTGTACTGTTATGAAGTTGGTCTTTGTCAAAGTGTCACCATTTCTGGTAACAGCTGTATGAGGGAATGTAATTAAAGACAACACATCTGGAACACCCCACTGTCTCATATTTCAGGAAGAATATTGAAGAGGAAAGGCAGCTGCTTTCATTCTCAGCAGCTTTAGACAGATACAGACTAGTCTTCATTTATTTTTATGCTAGCTGGATAACCGTCTTTGCTATGAAACTTTGTGCTCGGGTGGCAATTTGTAACAACCAGTTGTCTCTGCTGTGGAGAATGATATCTCTCTTCTCAAAATCCTGGCCGACAATGAAAACAGCCACTTCTGTGGACATGGGGGCATTGAAACAACCTCAGTGTTCTCCTATCAGCATTAATCACCTCTTGGAAGTCCTTGTGGCCCTTTGGAATGGAATCAACAGCAGCCTTAAGCAGCCTTAAGCAGCTGTGAAATCTACTTACAAGTTCAGAAGTGCACATTTTTAACATACACACACAGAGAGAGGGAGTGGGGAGGGGGGAGGGAGGAAGAGAGACTGACATAGACAGACAGACAGACAGACAGACAGATGATTGATAGATGGATGAGACAGACAGACAGACATAGACAGATGGATATATGGATAATTTACTTTAATATACAGTATTTATTATGTATGAGGTTAAATCAAATCTTTTCATAGGAGAATCTAGAACATTTTTACTTTCGGTTATCTTTTTAATTACTTCTATCACACATCCTCATGAAGTATTAAGAGTATGGGAAAATCTATGATTTTCAAATGACGAACACTCAATGATGGGAAGAGCATGAACACTTAAAGATAAGGGAATGAAATTTTCATGGTTTTACTTCTTTTTTGAGAGAGAGACAGAGTGATGAAGCAGCATAAATGTAAGGGAAAAATCTAAGTTGTATTTAGCTGAAGGTTTGTTTCCCTGAAAAAAAAATATTCTGCACACTGAGATACCCTACAATTTTCATTCAGTTTGATGGAAATAAATTTTGGCAATTTTTTGAAGCAGAAACAAGCTTTGATAAAATTCTTGTGTACGTTCTAAAGGTTTTTTCTACTTTAATTATAAATAGCTAAGAGCATGGTTGAATAGCATGCAATTATTTATTTATTTAGTTAGTGCAGTCTGTTTGGCTTTGGCTTTGCACACTTTCTAAGAAAAAAACCCTTAAAGGACCTGCCCCGCTGAACTTTTTCAGATTGAGAAATGTGATAGCCATGAAAATTTTGGAGGGGCAGAGAAAGGTGAAAAGAAAAGTTTTAAAAAGTTGCTAGAAGAAACAAAATGATTTTTAAAACATTTCATGAATAAAATAGTTCAAAACAGCACAATTTTCCCCCATAGGAGAACATTTTTGAAACCATATTAATTGAAACCCCAGGATTCCAGGTTGGTAAGCACAAATGATAAACTTTAGTTAGTGGCTATTCAGTGTTCCAGCTAAATAAGGATTAGAATTATCAAAGTAAAATTATAGGAACATAAGAAAGTTGCCGGTTCAACAAGACCTTTTGTGTCCAAAATGGAAGTCAAATGCTTCTTGAGAATCCACAAGATTCAAGATGGGGATTTTCTCCAATTGCTGTTTCTTAACAATGAATGTTGCCCAATTTTACAAACAGCATGACAAATTCATGCTGTTGCAAGTATTACTTGACTTACAACTGTAATGTAGCTTTGACTTTCTATTGTATGTCATTATGGTTGTAAGCTAAGGCACCCAAATCAAATCAATTTTACAACACTTTTTGTGCCTGTCATTAAGCTAAGGCAGCATTGATTACATTAATGTGACTAATAATAATAATAATAATAATAATAATAATAATAATAATAATAATAATAATATTTCTATGCCGTCCTTCTCAAAATGACTCAGGGCGACGTACAACATAAAATATAACAATATATAAGATATAAGAAATCTAAATAACTATAAAATTATGAACATTTACTAAAAAAATCACATTTTAAAAGATCCCATCTACAGTCACACACTTTCATCCAGTCCAATCCAATCATATCTAGTAATGGCTGGAGACAGTCTCATCACTCACGGCCCCCATGCCCACCAACAGAGGTAAGTTTTTAAGGCTTTACGAAAGACCAAGAGGGAGGGGGCGGTACGTATCTTTGGAGGGAGTTCATTTCAGTGGGCTGGGGCCACCAGAGAGAAGGCTCCTCCCTTAGGCCCTGCTAGTCAACATTGTCTGGCCGACAGGATCTGGAGAAGGACAACTTTGTGGGACCTAACTGGCCACTGGGATACATGAGGAAGAAGACGGTCCCGAAGATAAACTGGTCCTAATAGGGCTTTGTAGGTCATAACTTGATGGCCATTAAGCAAATACCATGGTCACTAAATGAATGCCACATGTCTGAAATGGGCAATTTTTTGGCTGGAAATTGAAAGAAAATTACGGTTTCCAGCAAAACAAAAACAAAAACAAAAACTATTGTAAATCACAGCCACATAACACAGAAAATGTCATCATGCGACTGTAACTTTGAACAGTTCCTAAGTGATGTGCTATAAATCGATGAGTAACTGTATCTATTTTTGCATCGTTATAAATTGTTTTAGAATTTCCCATCACTGAGAGTCACTGGATTGAGATGAGTGGCTATAAAAATTAAATTAAAAAGTCACCTAACCGTAAGTATAACTGTATTTAATGAGAAAACTATCAACATACAATTAAATAGTTCTAAAATGAAATGCAGGGCCCTTTTGGTCAAATGTAAACTATCAGTCTAATAAACTGTCTTGAGTATTTGTTTTTCATGCATGCTAATAACTTTCTATAACTTTTCGTTGGTTTACACATTCCAATTCTTAAGCAATGTGCATCGGTCATGTAACTTACTTCCTAAATACTATATGCACGGCTGCAGTGTTTATTTTTCTTCTTCTTAATTATATCTCAGGTGTTTCAGATAAATTTAATTAGCATCTGAAGAAAATGCTAGTGGATTATAAATGATTTCTTTCTCACTACAATCCCACCTTCTCTGTTTCCTTTAAATTTATATTTATGAATTGATAGTCATTTCAATAAGAGGCTTTTAAGCTCAATGCTATTAATATTCAGAATACAGTGTCCAGGCAAATTATTCCAATGAAATGGAAAGATGATAAGGATTTATTTAAGTTTTTGCTTTATGTTGGTTTCATGTGAACTATCTCCTCACTGCTAAATCATGTATAAAAGGCCTAAATCAACCTTTGGGCAGTTTGAATCTTAAGGAAAAAATGGGTTAGTACCCTAGACCACCGTTCCCTGTAGGCTGCGCGCATGAGCGTGCGAGCACCCCAAAATACTGCCCCGCGCACCCTTTTCCATGGGCGCGCAGTCCCCATCCACCTGCCAGCCCGTGGGGGGGCGGGGAGGCGCCGGCAGTAGAAGGCGCTGCCCCCGCCCACCCGATCCTCTCCCTCTCCTCCTCTTCCGCCGAAAGAAATGCGCGGAAGCTGCCTACTTGAGCCTCACATTGCTCCACCCCGCTTTGTCCTGCTTGTCATCCTCCATTGTGTTTTCGGGGGAGAGCGGCAGGAAAGCCCTGTGCCGGCAGGAAAGCCGGGTTTGCTTTCCATGAAAGCAGTGCGCCTTTTAAACATGCTGCTTTCCTGTACCTCTTTCCTGGGGAGGGTGGCCTCCTTCCCCCCCCCCCAGGAAAGAGTTGCAAGAAAGCAGCGTGTTTAAAAGGCGTGCTGCTTTCACGGAAAGCAAACCCGGCTTTCCTGCCGGCACAGGGCTTTCCTGCCACTCTCCCCCGAAAACACAATGGAGGTCCAGGATGACAGGCGAAGCGGGGTGGAGCAACGCGAGGCTCATGCTGGTGGCAGAAGACCTCCGTTGTGTTTTCGGTTGGGGGGGGCAGGAGGACCTTCCTGGCTTTCCCGGGCAGCTGTCTTGAGCCTTGTGCCGGTCAGCAAAGCCAGAGACGTGGAGAGAAAGGAAAGAGAGGGAGGGAAAGAGGAGAGGACAGAAGGAGGGAGGGAAGGAAGGGAGAGAAAAGTGAACGAGAGGGAGAGAGAAAGGGAGGAAGAGAGGAAGGAAGGGAGAGATAAATATAAAGGGAGAGAGGGAGAAAGAGAGGGAGGGGAAGAGGGGAAGGAAGGAAAAGAGAGAGACAAAGAGAAAAAAGTGGAAGGAAGAGAGAAGAAAAGAAAGGAAGGGAGAGAGAGAAAATAGGAAGGAAGAGAGAGTGAGAGAGCAAGAAAGAAAGAGGGAAAGAGGGAGAAACGCAGCATGTGTGGTGTGTGTGTGTGTGTGCCGCCGATGGTCCGGGAGCTGCAGTGTGTGCATGGAGAGATGAAGGGAAAGGGAGAAATGCGGGGAGAAACGCAGTGTGTGTGGGGGGGTGCGCGTGTGTGTGTGCCGCCGATGGTCCGGGAGTTGCAGCATGTGCGTGGAGAGATGAAGGGAAAGAGGGAGAAACACGGGGAGAAACGCAGCATGTGTGGTGTGTGTGTGTGCCGCCGATGGTCCGGGAGCTGCAGCGTGTGTGTGTGTGTGTGTGTATGGGGGGGGGGCGCCGATGCAAAGGCAGTCCGTCCGTGGTGGGGCTGCAGGGCAGGCACAGCAGCACAGGGAGAAAGAGGGAATTGAGATAAAGAGAGAGGGAGAGATGAAGGGAAAGAGGGAGAAAGGAAGGGACAGAAAGATAGAAAGGAAAGAGGGAGAAAGGAAAGAGGGAGAGAAAGGGAGAAAGGAAAGAGGGAGGATGAGATAGACAGGAGGGAGAGGGGGGAAATATGATAGAGAGAGGGAATAGGAAGGGAGAGAAAGAGGGAGAAAGGCAGGGAAAGAAAGATAGAAAGTCTGGATGTACCAATAGGTATGGTTAATTTATTATATTTGATTTGTTCTAGGACCCACTTAAGCACTGCAAACTACCTAAGATTAGCCTCTTACAACAGCTATTGCAAATTATAAATCTTTCCCTCTAGAAATACCAAGATGTATTTGAGAATGGACAAAGATAAAGATGGAATGGTCATCATCAATGTGAGAGACAGATGTGAGAAACTGTAATGCGAGCCAGACTTTTTTGACTTATTAAATACATTTATGAATATATTGGATATTGATAATGTTTTTAATCTGAGACTGACAGACTAAACCTAAAGTTCTCAAATACATCTTGGTATTTCTAGAGGGAAAGATTTATAATTTGCAATGGCTGTTGTGAGAGGCTAATATTAGTTAGTTTGGAGTGTTGAATGATTACTGTGTATTTGAAAATAAACTATTAAAAATATAGAATTATGGCTGCAAGAACTCACTCATGTGTGATAGCGCACGCCCACACTTACTTTATTTATTTATTTATTTATTTATTTATTTATTTATTTATTTATTTATTTATTTATTTATTTATTTATTTATACTTTTATGCCGCCCAGTCCCAAATGGACTGCCGCTCAGACACTATACTTTTCCGCCCACCCCGAAAAAAATTTAGAGGGAACACTGCCCTAGACTTCCTATTTTGGAATTATCCTCTTCTCGTTCTTTATTCTGATGTATGAGTTCAGTTTGTTTTTACTTTTAAAGAACTGTTCTAAAATAATGCATTGCAAATGAATCACGGTACAAGCCAGTAATGCTCATGCACATTTCATTTCTGAGCCAGGTTGCTCAGCAGGAAGCTTAAACTAAATCAGCAGGCTGAAGCTTTTCATGGTAGGATTCAGGTTTAGTGAAGCCTTTTTTAAAAAGCAAGAAAAAACCTTTGCATGTGTAAAGACTTCCCTTCCAAATCCTCTTTTATTTTTTACCATATCTGTTCATTAATAACTTGTTTCTATGTGATCTTTCACTGTTCGTGGATTGGGTTAGATAGATTGTAAGTTATATGCTAATGTTTGATAATGTCTGAGAGTTGTTTTATAATATTTACAAGATTTTCTGAAAAATTTGCAAGGAGAAGCATACAACGGTAGATGTTGTATGGTAGAAAAAATTGCAATTGTAGCTTTCAAAAAGTCTTAAGAATTTTTTCTTGTTATAAAAACCTGATATGGGCATATTCATGGATAACCCAATGGTTATATTGTCTCCAGGGATTCTTGATGTCAAGATCTGTTGTGATGCCTCTATTAATCTCTTAGATTCAGATTTTAGATAATCCATATTTATCAACTGCACTATGCAGGAAAATCTTTATTTTCTCTCACAATATAACATTTTTATTTTTTAAAAATAACCACACTACAATTGCTTGAGACACTTTGTTGTAGGACAAGGGAGCTGCTAAATAGTCAGCAGAGCACCACTTAGCTGCTTCACATAACTTACACTGGAGGCTTTTGCTTAGTTTGAATAGAATAGAATAGAATAGAATTCTTTATTGGTCAAATGTGATTGGACACACAAGGAATTCATTTTTGGTGCATATGCTCTCAGTGTATATAAAAAGGCAAGATACATTCATCAAGAATCATAAGATACATAAGGTATCTGCGCCAGGGTGGCACAGCAGGTAGAGTGCTGTACTGCAGGCCACTGAAGCTGACTGTAGATCTGTAGGTCAACAGTTCAAATCTCATCACCAGCTCAAGGTTGACTCAGCCTTCCATCCTTCCTAGGTGGATTGTGGGGGCAATATGCTGGCTCTGTTAAAAAGTGCTATTGCTAACATGTTGTAAGCCACCCTGAGTCTAAGGAGAAGGGCGGCATAATAAAATAAAATAAAATAAAATAAAATAAAATAAGTAAAGTAAAGTAAAGTAAAGTAAAGTAAAGTAAAGTAAAGTAAAGTAAAGTAAAGTAAAGTAAAGTAAAGTAAAGTAAAGTAAAGTAAAGTAAAGTAAAGTAAAGTAAAGTAAAGTAAAGTAAAGTAAAGTAAAGTAAAGTAAAGTAAAGTAAAGTAAAGTAAAGTAAAGTAAAGTAAAGTAAAGTAAAGTAAAGTAAAGTAAAGTAAAGTAAAGTAAAGTAAAGTAAAGTAAAGTAAAGTAAAGTAAAGTAAAGTAAAGTAAAGTAAAGTAAAGTAAAGTAAAGTAAAGTAAAGTAAAGTAAAGTAAAGTAAAGTAAAGTAAAGTAAAGTAAAGTAAAGTAAAGTAAAGTAAAGTAAAGTAAAGTAAAGTAAAGTAAAGTAAAGTAAAGTAAAGTAAAGTAAAGTAAAGTAAAGTAAAGTAAAGTAAAGTAAAGTAAAGTAAAGTAAAGTAAAGTAAAGTAAAGTAAAGTAAAGTAAAGTAAAGTAAAGTAAAGTAAAGTAAAGTAAAGTAAAGTAAAGTAAAGTAAAGTAAAAGTAAATAAAATAACAGTATTAATACAGTGATCCCTCTATTATCGGTGGGTTCCGTTCCAAGACCCCTCGTGATAATCGATTTTTCGCGATGTAGGGTTGCAGAAGTAAAAACACCATCTGCGCATGCGCGCCCTTTTTTTCTATGGCCACGCATGCGTAGATGGTGGAGTTTGCGTTCCCCGCTGCCGACGCAAAGGGGAAAACCCGATTCAGCTCCTCGCTGCTGCTGCGCTACCGAGCAGATCAGCTGCTGGGAGGCCGAAGGAACCTTTCCTGGGTCTTCCCCCTCTTGCTGGCGGGCGGGCGAGCGGCGGGCATCAGCGAGGAGCCGGGGTTTCCCCTTTGCGTGGGCGG
This sequence comes from Erythrolamprus reginae, assembly GCF_031021105.1. Classification (NCBI taxonomy): domain Eukaryota; kingdom Metazoa; phylum Chordata; class Lepidosauria; order Squamata; family Dipsadidae; genus Erythrolamprus; species Erythrolamprus reginae. Next base: position 284,292,958 of record NC_091951.1, read on the forward strand.
CCGGGAAGACCCAGGTTGGGGGTTCGGGGGGGTGCTGGGAAGCCCCCCCAGGCCGGCTGCGACCTTTTAAAACAGCCGCGCCACTTCCCAGCTGAGTCCTGAAGCCAAACGCCAAAGGCGAACTTCCGCGTTTGGCTTCAGGACTGAGCTGGGAAGCGGCGTGGCTGTTTTAAAAGGTCGCAGCCAGCCTGGGGGGGCTTGCTGGGAATCCCCCCAGGCCGGCTGCGACCTTTTAAAACAGCCACGCCGCTTCCCAGCTCAGTCCTGAAGCCAAACGCCAAAGGTGAACTTCCGCGTTTGGCTTCAGGATTCAGCTGGGAAGCGGCGCGGCTGTTTTAAAAGGTCGCAGCCGGCCTGGGGGGCTTCCCAGCACCCCCCGAACCCAGGTTGGGGGTTCAGGGGGGTGCTTGGCAGCCCCCCAGGCCGGCTGCGACCTTTTAAAACAGCCGCGCCGCTTCCCAGCTCAGTCCTGAAGCCAAACGCGGAAGTGGGGGTTTTTTTAATTAATATTTTTTTTTAAATCGCGATATAGCATTTCGCGAAGATCGAGATCGCGAAACTCGAGGGATCACTGTATACCAGTCAAAATCAGAGTTTTTTTCTCCTTTTCCCCCAACCATTAGTACTTGCTTTCCCATTTAACACCATGGTAAGCTCTATACAACCTTAAAATAATTCCATCCCCCCAAATTAGATGAAATGTGATCCCCAGATCATTCATGGAATTAGAGACTATTTCAATCTTTCCATATCCAATTCCAATTCTCTTCATGAGGCATGAAAGCAAAAACATAAATTATTTTGTGCTTCTCAAAGACAGCAAAAGAAAGTCATTTTTATGGAAAGGTTTAAAATAAATTTTTTAACATTTCTATGATTGCAACCATACATATGGGAAAAACGTACACAAGCTGATCTCAGATGTTGACAGGAAACACATTGCATTTTTAACAGATGTAAATTGAAAAATGTAAAATCCAATTATGGCACTGATTTTAACTGACAATGAGCCAGTAAACTTGACAAACTTTTCAGGGAGGTCCATTTTATAAAAAACGGCATTATGTATTTAAATATAGGTTCTTTTTAAAATAAAAATAAAAATTATTTATTTGGCAACATTTTTAAAACAAAAATTGTGTTTTAACAAAAAGTACAACTATATAATGCAACATAGTTCTCAAAACAATAAAGTAAAATCTGGAATGATTATTTTGACAATTACACATAGAAAGACATCAATAGGGAATAATTACTACTAATGCTAATGTTACTTTGGTTTTGAACAGCAGATTTATAGACAGGTTCCCATTTTGAGCGATCCAATGTAAACAATATAATAAATGTTGTCACTCAATAAGCTTTACATTAATTGGAATAATGTCCTTATCAAACATTGAACCGTTGGACGCTTTATAAACGTATTGTCCTTCCTTTTTTTTTTAGTTGATTTGTACCCAGCCTCCCTGAGCCCAAGTGAGGGTTCAAGGCAGCTAACATTTAAAAAACAAAACAAAAGAAGAATAAATGATGTTAGAAACATGGATTAAAATAGCACCGAAATGTGATGTGGAAGAGAGAGAGAGAGAGGGAGGGAGAGAAAGAAAGAAAGAGAGAGGGGGGGGGAGAAGAGAGATAACTTCAGCTATCACAGTGTTTTTCCCCAGCTTGGAAAGAATGCAGCAGTTATACAAAGATTAGAAACCCTTCAAAAGAGAGGATCAGAATAAGAGAAGCAGTCCCTTTGATGCTTAGCTTCATTTGCTTAAGATATTAAAAGGTAATAAAATATGATCTCCAGTAAGCCGAACTCACTGGTTACTTAATAATATATCCATGTACTTTTCTTGATAATTACATAGATGTACTTTGCCACTACCTTCTTCCAGATGTTTTTTTTTTAATACTTCCTAATCTAGTCTATTCTGCCCTAAGATTTCGTGGTAATCTTCAATTCAGGTACTAACCAGATCTGATTCTGCTTAGCATTTTCAGAGTCCCAACCTTAAGATTCAGTATTATTGCATACAGAATGTTGAATTTTTCCTGGTGGTCTGATTAGGAATGTGCATATGCTTTCCTTAACTTTTAGGTATAACATTGTAGTTTTCTAAATTCCTAGCCTTGTTTCTTTCTGCAGGCACACAGCATGCACATACCACACTTTTAGTACATACATTTATCATAAAAAAAATAAACCACAGTACAATAAACTGGGGGCACTAAAATGCCCTTAAAGATGGCCAAGCTGATAAATCCACCAAAGAAGATTCTCATTTGTATCTAGTAAGAGAGAAACATTAGAACAGGGGATGGTAGGCATGCTGGTGCACTTATGCACCTCTTAGGAATCGGGTGGTGTCAACAGTGGATAGTCTAAGGGTAAAGGTTTTTTGGGGGGGGTGATGATACCACAGAGTCAAGTAGTGAGTTTCATGCATTAACTACTCAGTGACTAAAGTCATATTTCCTGCAGTCAAGTTTGGAACAGTTTACTTTAAGTTTGTATCTGTTGCGTGCTTGTGTGTTGTTGTGATTGAAGCTGAAGTAGTCATTGACAGGAAGGACTCTGTAGCAGATGATTTTATGGACTATGCTTAGGTTCATGTTTAAGGTGATATAATTTTAAGCTTTCTAAACCTAGGATTGTAAGTCTAGTTGCGTAGGGTATTCTGTTGCGAGAGGAGGAGTGGCTAGCTTGTATCACTTAAAATGCAAAAAGTAGCTTCAAATAAATTCCATATATACTTTAAAATAATTTCATGTTCTATTTAATCTGACTCCCACAACAACAGTCAAATACTGACAATTCCCTAGCTTGGCTTGTGATGATGGTATCAAAGAGTAAATCATGACACACGGCAAAGTAATTTTCAGTAAACAAGCAATAGAATAATGGTGTACATTAAATACATTGTCCTTTTGCAGAAAAAGAACAAATATCACTTTCAGTAAGGATTGTTATCAGTGTAATAAATATGCATTTTTTTTACTTGACATTTACAAATGGATGAGCTGCATAAGGTTAGCATTTAGAGATTTACTTCCTCCTTAATGTGTTACTGATACTGCAGGTAGAATTCTGAATTTAACATTGAAAACTCTGAACCATTTCTAAAATTTAACTCCAGCCATTATGGTTTTCAGTTCATCTTTTAAACACTTTATTTAAATACTTCCATTTTAATTTCAACTGTGGGAAACACAGATAGATTATATGTGTTTCCTCTCCGATCTTATCAGATTTCTTGATTATTTGGAGGGTTCTGCTCAAATGAATGCAAGTAGAATTGATATCTGACCTCGTTCTTGAATGTGGGAAGGTTGAACTTTGAAAAGATGGTATCATTGGAGGTCAAGTTTTATGCATGCATTTTTATCTTCTTAATTTTAGCCCTCATGTAATTTGCCCTTAGGAGAAGAGGAATCAGAAGAGTTTCTGAATCATCTGAACTATGAAATTGCTTTCAGTATCTTTACAATGAAAGTGGTTCTTAAAATGCCCTCTCTTTTTCAAGGACATCAGTAAAACTCCTTGCCTACTAAAAAAGAAGTGGAATAAGGTTATAGCTATAGGAATGCCTGCATATATCAGGGGGAATCTTACAACAATAAATTCCCACAAATCCCCTAATAAATCAAGCACTATTCCATTATGCCAAGGTATCAAACTCATTACTCTCCAGCTGATGTTGACTCTTGTAATCCTTCAGGATTAGCTATGCCGGTTGAGAAAGCTGCAAAAAGTAATTCAGTAGCATCTGGAAGACTTCATATTCTTCTTCTCTGCATAAGCCATGGCCTGCAGAAAACAAAACCAAGAAAGACAGAGAAATCAGGAAGAAACTTAACCATTTCAGAGAACACTTAGAAAAGACAAGAAGCTGTATGACAACATTTGTTGTATCATGAGGTACAACACTGTACCTTATGATTATTAACAAATGTATGTTTTGTTTTATGTACACTGAGAGCATATGCACCAATGAAAAATTCCTTGTACGTCCAATAACACTTGGCCAATAAAGAATTCCATTCCATTCCATTCTATTCTTTGTGTTGTGGTTAGCTCTGGCCCAGCTCCTGCCCCAAGGAATGTGCAGGTAGATGTGGGGAAAACATCCACATGCCACAGGCCTGTTTTGCTCCCAATGGAATCTGCCAACGAAGCCTCCTCTGACCAAGGAAGTGTGAGTGACAGGGAAGAGGGGAGTTTGGAAGACAGCCCAGGAGGAGATCAATCATCTGTATCATCCCTGGATTCTGAACAAGAATTAATGACACATCCATGCATGCGTAGAGTGATGCATAGGAGATAACAACTGAAGGATTATTACAAGAGAAAATGAGGCCACCTGTGATTGGGTGGGGCTGCTGTAATTAGTGCTACAGATAAAAGTGCAGTCTGGTGTTTTAGCCTCATGGCAGTTTATCTGATTCATTGTTTCATCAAGATTGTGGTTTTTGTGCTGTTCAAGATTGTGTGTGGACTCTCTGGACTTTAGAATTGGACTCAATTTCCCAGTTATTGGGTGAGCAATTGGATTGCATTTAACCTGTGCCTTGTATGTACCAGAAAATACCTTTGACATTTAAAAAGTTGTTTCTTTTAAGACATTTAAGCTGTTTCTGTTTTTCTGTTTATAAAAACTTTTGGGTTTTCCTTTTATCGTGTGGTGTGTGTCTTTGTGTCTTCCTGGACTAATTACCCTGTAATTATGGGTAGTTGAAACACGCCGGCAGAACATCTTTGTATTTAAATATGGAAGATGGAAATGGATAGACCCAAACACATGGGGGAGGGGGTTTCCAGAAAAATCTCTGCACTCAGAAAGAGGTTTTAGCCTCAAATTGGTATGGTAAAAGATGTCAATTGACAGATAATGAATTCAAAGATGAAAGAGTGAAAAGGCTGTGTAGTTTCTTTTATTTATGCGAGTTATATTCTGAATATACAGTATACAGTAAGGGTAGATGGATTGGAAGAAGATGAATATGGCTTAAAATTAAAGAAATATCAATAATTGCATTATGCTGATGACGCTCCTTTGCAGACTGTAGTAATGAAAATCGAGGAACACAATGAAATACAGTGAAAAATGAGATTAAAATAAAATATAAAAGTAATGACAGCAGGCACAGAAACAAGCTTTAATGATAGTTGTATTGTCATTAATACTTTATTGACAGATATTCAATAGTGAACAACTTTCACCATTGAGGATCAGCACTCAACACAAAGGGAACCATATATATTACTTTCATATGAATTTAGCTGGATTTTAAGTTTATTTAATGATGACCTTCTTTGGTGTTTCCCCAAAAGAAGCAACCTGGCTACAAAAAGGGAAAGAAATTTTTTCCCCTCCTTGATAACACCCCATATATAGAACCTTCTTCCTAATGAGACTTCACTGGCAAACATATTAGCATCATTTTGATGCCAGATTAAATTCTTTCTATTTTCCCATACTTTAAAATTGTCTTTTACTGTTTTAGATTTTGACTAACTGCTCTGCTACTGCCTTACTTATACAGTGTTTTTATTTTGTATTTCACTTGATGTTACACTATATGTTTTATTATCTGATGTTTTTATTGTGTTTTGTTTTATATCACTTAGAGAGCTTTGGCTGGCTTTAAATTTTTCATAAATATATTTTTTTTAAAACAAGAATTTGTCATTAGGAAATATGCTTAGAACTTAGTTAGTATGCAGTGAAAGCCTTGGAAAAGATATCTAAATACCAAGATGTGTCCATATCTACAAAGTTCAAAATCCTACATGCAATAGTTTTGTCTTTAATATTCTATAGAAGTGAAAGCAGCATAACGAGAATATTAGTGCTTTTAATTGTTGCTATTGGAGACTTCTAAGAATACAATAGATAGTCAAGTAAGCAAATAGATCATATATAACGAATCAATCCTGAATTCTCATTCAAGGCCAAATTACCTGTACAGTCAGAATCTAATCATCAAACCACATTAAGGGGGTAAACCACCCTTTTAATTTCAATTTGAAATTATTTTATAGTGACAATTCCCAGTTAGCATGTAGAGCAAGGTATCTGTCATTTCTCTATGATTAGTTTGAAAAGACTATAGGCAATAGAAATTGCAAAGGAAATGACTTTAAAATTGACTAAATTTATAAAAGTAGGTCCATTTTGTTTATTAGCTAAGTTCTCTTAAAGTAGAGAACAAGAAAATGAAGGGGTTTTTTTCCCTCTTGTTGTAACTGTTAGAAATATGTTTTTGAAAGAACATTTAACATGAAATAAGCATATAGTTTATTAAGGCAAATACAGTATAAACCAATCCAAATTAAAATGTGAATATCAAATTTACTATTACTTTTTACCAGTCATATTAAATATGCTTTAGAATTTATCACATTGTGGAATATATGTACTGTATACTTTGTAAAATTATTCTGAAAATCTTTAAGAAATTTCATTGAGATAGTTACGTGAGGTTCCTGGATTCCTGAAGAAAGCCTTTTACTAATAAATATTATTTAATTGAATGGAAAGAAGTGTAAAGTAAAATGTCTAATTACATTAGCTCCTAAAATAATTAGCCAACATCTATGCTACCTTTCCGCAGAAGTTAAAGTCATACATAGACTTATTTTTTATACCAAGAATACAAAACAAACATTTTTAAATATTACATGAACATTAAAAATACTATTCAATAAGCCATCAGTTACTAGGCCACATGGTAACTGTATTCAGTTGAGATATTTTAGGTCAGTCTCTAGAACATCTGATAGAGCTGATAAACAACCTGATCTACAAAATATTCAGAAATCAAAAGCCCAAAAGGAAACAAACAATCTGGAGCAAATCCTTCCTTATCACATATCCTGCAATCAACAAGTAGATAACTGGAACCACACACAAAAAAGGAAGTCTAAGCCACATCAATACAGCCAAGCAAACAAGCCAGGCATACATATTATAACATTCCTGCTGAAAACAGACAGGAAAAGCTGTCACAGTTTAAAAAACAAACAAACCAGCAAGTCCACTCCCTTATTTCAAAACTAGCTTGGCAATGAAAGTTTTGCAAGATTAAAGGGAAGAGGGAATGAGCTCATCTCTAAACCACACAAAGATAAAAGGGTGGATGATGGAAGCATATTCACACTTGTAAGGTTCCACTCCATTACATTAAAAGAAGTATTGGCCTACAATGAAATGAAGTATTGGCCTACAATGAAATATTCTGGTGATGTAACAGTACACATAAAAGCTAATGTAATTCTGACTTATATCAAAAATATTATGCAAATGAAACAAGTTAAGTTCAAAATACACGTTTACATTAGTGGTTAAGAAAAGCCAAACAGTTTAGTAAGTTGCCCATTAGTGCCAAACTTGCTTTTGATAAAGCTGTCTTCATCGGTGGCAGCTTATCAATAATACACCACTTCGTTTAACTGAAATCTGTCGCTTTGTGATGAATGAGTTAAAAATGACAGCAAGGATCAATGGCCTTTTCAATGGTGAAGTACAAATGGGAAAGCTAGATTCTGAAAAAAGTGAGAAAGAATTTTGAATTACTAATTTATAAGAATGAGAATGGAAAAGCTAAAGCTTGTTACTGGAGATACAGTAGTTGAAGAAATCAATCATTTGTCCATGGGGCAAATTGTTGCTCTATATTCTAGTTCATTGAATATAAAGATAGACAAATAAAGTGTCTTCAGTTTGTGCTTTGACAAGTAGCTGCTGAAATTGTGTTCTATCCTATCTTCCTTCAATCATGGAAGGATGTAGGTGTGTGTAGGTGTGGAAAATGTGCTCTCTTAAGCACTGCTCTACAGAAGACTCCAAAATATCTTTGAGCCGGAATGAGACAGAACAGGCTCAGCCAAGTGGAGGAGGCTAAAAGTCCTAGACCCCTTTGAGCATCCAATGACATTGAGATCTAAGAAGAATAGAATAGAATAGAATGGAACAGAACAGAACAGAATAGAATTTTTATTGCCCAAGTGTGATTGAGCACTCAAGGAATTTGTCTTTGGTGCATATGCTCTCAGTGTACATAAAAGAAAAGTTACATTCATCAATAATCATAAGATACAACACTTAATGATAGTCTATATCATTCTAATGATAGAATGATAATGATACTTAATGGGTAAAAATAACCAATCCAATCACATTAGGAACCAGTCAATATAAATTGTAGGGATACAAGCAACAAAATTAGTCATACAGTCATTGTGGGAGGAGATGGGTGATGGGAATGATGAGAAGATTAATAGTAATGCAGACTTAGTAAATAATTTGACAGTGTTGAGGGAAATATTTGTTTAGAACAGTGATGGAGTTTGGAGAAAAAACTGTTCTTGTACCTAGTTATCTTGGTGTGCAGTGCTCTATAGCATTGTTTTGAGGGTAGGAGTTGAAACAGTTTGTGAGGTGAGGTGAGAAAGAAGGCAAGGAACAGGAAAGAGGGTCATGCTTGTGGCCCTGTCTAAAGTGATCTAACTTACCCAGTTGTTTGTGAATAAAACCCAAATGGGACAATATGAAGCTTGATACTTGGGGGATTCATGGAGCACTCCCAATCAGAATGAAACAGAGGTGGGTTCTACTTATCTTCTCCACCGATCTGCATTGCTCGCACCCATGCATGTGTCATGAAAATTAGCTTTAGCACATGGTCAGTAGTTAAAAACAAGCCTGAACTACAGCTGAGGAGCTGATTGGCTGGGCTTCGGAAGAAGCAATAAAGGTCTGTATAAATCTGGGGGTGGGAGGGCAGGCTACTTCCAAGCACACAGAAAACAGGTTCCGCATACCCAGAAGAAGAAAAAACCCAGGGGGGGGGGAATGCAAAAATACATTTTAAAAAACATTTTTTTAAAAAAAAGATGGCAGCTCCCACAGACTGGCACCAGTTGCTTTCATGTCAACCGGGGAGTTGCTCTCGATTCGGCTGAACCGGGCCTCAGGAATGAAACATCTGTTATAGTCCCTGTCTGCCTCTGGCATTATTCATATTTCATGCCTGATGGACTCTGCTTTTGGACCTTAGAGGTCTTTTAACCAGGTCTCTTTTGTGCCTGATTTTCCCAGTTTCAAATAGACATTGAATCCCTGGGGTTGTTATTCAGAGGATTGCTATTGGCTGATGAGTAAACTCTTGACAAACCATTGCTGACTATACCTAAGCAATGTCTTGGTTCATTAACCATAGCAGATTTATAATTTGCTGGTAATCCTAATCTTGACAAGCAAAAGTTGCCACACTTTATTGCTGGTTTTGTTTTGGTTTTTTTTTGGCTTAGTAGTTACTATGATAGAAATGATAAATTACCCTTTGCTGCCGAAATAATTTCTAGCTTGAAAAATAGGAAATGGGAAATGAGGTCAGCATTATTTTAAAAAGTTTTTCTTCTTAAATCTTGTTTGAACAGTGTTGTTCAACATACACGTTTGGGAAAATTATATCTAATTCAATTCCTGATATATACTCAAAAGAAAGAAGATAGTAGAACAAGTCATGGTAGTCTAAAGAGAAATTTACCTGTCAAATTCAATAATTATAAAGGAGAACTCTAAATTACTGCAGCCATCATTCATTTAGATAAAAAATGACTCTTTGGCATTTTCAGCTTTTTAAAAAATATTTGTGATTTAAATGAAAAATTTAAAAATATTTGAAGTTAATCATCTATTTTACTGTGTATATAATACCAGTGCATATTATCTCCATAGACCATCCCAAATTATTGTTTGCTGCCAAACACAAAATAATAATTTTATATATACTGTATTTCTGTGACTCATTTGACAGCAGCACAGAAAGTTAGATCTGAAAAATCAAGAGAATGTAAACACCTAAGAAAAGCTACACTCATACAGTGGCTAATTCAGTGCATCTGATAGCTTTTTGACCCAAACAAGTTTGGGTGAGATTTATCAGTTATGTATATGCTAAGAAGAGGTGTTAGGCAAGAATTTGGGTCATGTACCTAGAAATTGGGAGGCTGAGAATAATAACGATGATAATAATGGCACTCAGCAGGTCAGGTTAGAGTGCTAATGATTTCATAGACACAGTCATGGAAACAATTAAAATGTGTTGCCATTGTATTCCTTCGAAATGTGAATTTACCTGCATACCTTTCTTACAAACCTAGTAGTTCTTGGTTGTCTCTGACCCATATTCTAGCAAGTGTGACCCTACTTAATGCAATCCCCAAATATTGGCTAGCTGTTGACCACCAAAGCTGTTCTGATATGAATTTAGTTTATGATTTGGGGGTTCAGTATTTTGGGTTAATTTCTATAATCTGTAAACATTTAGTTGGATTCATTCTTCCTTTCACTTGTTCAATAGTTTCTATAATATTGGCTGCCACACAATCCCAAAACATATGGTAATAAAGCCGCTTCTCAGTTGGCACTTTTTCAAATGCATTTGGCTGTCCCAACAACTCAACTCACATTTCATCAGTCCAAAGCAATTTCTTCAAAAATATTTCAAGGTTATCAAAGGGTTATTTTCCATATTTTAGATAAAGTCTTTTGGAATGATGGTTGGGGGGGGGGGGGGGGGGTTTGCTTTTGACAAGTCTCCCATACAGATCACTCTTATATAGGCAATTATTTTCTATGGGCTAGTTTAACTACTACACCAGCATCATCTAAATTTCTAGTAGTAATGACAGTTGGTTCTTCACAGATATCATCAGTTTTTGGAAAGTTCTGATAATCTTTCAGCTCTTACTTAGCTTCAAGAGATAATTTCTTAATAGTGATTTCTTTTTTTACAGTTGAAACTACTATATTTTTAATAGACTTTGTGAGAGTGATTTGTCTTTATACATGCTTGGAGAACTGCTTACAACCATGATGGTGAACATACGGCATACATGCCACAGGTGGCATGTGGAGCCATATCAGAGGGCACACAAGGTGTTGCCCTATATCACCGTCAGCACTCATGCATGCACTAGCCAACTGATTTTCGATCTTGGCGTCTCACCCTCCAAAAATTTCAGGAAAGCTTCCCTAATGTTTCAGAATGCAAAAAAACACCCAATGAACAAACCGGAGATTTGGAAAAATGGACTTCCAATTTGCCCATTGTGCTGTTTTTTTGCACTCCAAAGCCTTCAGGGAAGCTTCCTGAAACCCTGGAGTGTGAGAAACAGCCCAACAGGCAAACCAGAAGTTCAGAAAATGGGCTTCTAGTTTGTCTGTTGTGCTGTTTTTTGCACTTCAGGGCTTCAGGAAGCTTCCCAGAAGGCTCCAGAATGTGAAAAACAGCACAATAGGCAAACTGGAAGTCCATTTTTCCAAACTTACGGTTTGCCCATTGGCCGCTTTTTTACTGTCCCAGGCTTCAGTGAGGCCTGTGCACATGTGCAGGGACGGTGGTGGTGGTTGTGTGCATGTGTAGGGACTGTGGGGGTGCACATGCATGGAGGGGAGGAAATGGGTGTGGGCACATAGGTACATGCTAGCACATGCACACACACCCTTTTAGCACATGAACCAAAAAAAGTTCACCATCACTGGCCTAGAAGCACTACTAGTTACTCAAACTAGACAGGAAAGTCATAAACTGAAAGTTTAGAAGGCACTGAGTAGTTGCTCACCTATGGAATTGTAACAGTAAAAGTAACAGTAACAGGAAGAAGGAGAAGAAGAAGAAGAAGAAGAAGAAGAAGAAGAAGAAGAAGAGGAAGAGGAAGAGGAAGAGAAAAAGGAAGAAGAACCAACACTGCAAATCTTCAGCAATGACATCAGCACCTCCAGCAATGAATAGGAAAACGCGCCCCTTACTACCTCGCCTCAATCCCACCCCAACTCAACCCAACTAAATCTCATCCCTGAACACAAATTCAATCTCAAATGCAAACTCATCAATGCAAGAAGTTTAATCAATAAGTTATCAGAATTCCTCCTTCTACTCGACACCAACCTATTTGACTTAATCTTTGTTTGCAAAACATGGTTGAATTGTTCCTTTCCTGACTCCATCATCACGCATAATAACTACCTGGTTCTCCGGTCTGACCGCGAATCCCGCAGAGGAGGTGGTGTAGCCATATTCTATAAAAGCTCACTCAATCTAAAAAACATTCAAGTAGCACACGATCTATCCCTTCCTGAAACCTTAATCTGCGATCTTTCCCTCAACACTACTCTCCGCTTTTTACTGTGCTACAGAGCTCCAAACTATGACACTACCCATGCATCAAAATTAACCTCCCTACTAACATGGGCATCCTCCTGCCCCTATCCCATCATCTTCCTAGGTGACCTTAACCTACCACACATCAACTGGACACTAAATGAATGCTCCACCGAACCCATACATACCACCATTTATAACACCATCACCAGCCTGGGACTAGAACAACTAATATCTAACAATACCAGACTCAACAACTGTCTCGACCTCATCTTCTGTAACAGCAAAAGTGCTATTTATGGACTGCATATCATAGAACCCTTCTCCAACAGCGACCATAGTATGATCAACTTCAACCTCAACCTACACCATCATAACACTCAACAGAACAACATGGCACCTAAGTACAATTTCAGGAAAGCCAACTACGAACTCATAGACGCCAATCTCTCACTAATCAATTGGCATTCCTTGTTCTCCAACTGCATCACCATTGATGAACTTTACAACACGTTCTTACACCAAATTAATAATCTCATAAATCTACATGTCCCATTTACATCTCCTAGAAGAAAAATAACATTCCTGTCTCAATAACGAAACTTCAAACCAAAAAAAGATCCCTCTGGCGTAGAAACAAAAAAGGTCCAGTAACCAACTTTAAAAGCCGCTACAGAAGCATATGCCAACAAATAAAAGCAGAATGTCTCAACTACCACAGTGAACAAGAGGGAAACCTCCTACGCTCCAAATCTAACCGTGCCTTCTACAACTTCGTCAACAACAAACTTAACGACTCCAGACCTATTCCACCTCTCGTAGGACCACACAACATAGAATACTACGATGACCCATCCAAAGCTAACCTCTTCAACTCCTTTTTTGGCTCCGTTTTTGTTAACAGTAATGGCTCATCCCCCCTCTTCGCAAACCGCACTTCTAACTCATTAAACAGCCTAACCCAAATCATCTTCACTACAGACCACGTTGAAAAAGCAATCCGTGATCTCAAACCTTCCCTATCTGCTGGACCAGATGGTCTTTGTGCATACTTCTTAAGAAAACTTTCTTCTGCCATAGCTGAGCCCTTAAGCATTATCTTCCAAAAATCCTTCAGGACCAGTACTCTCCCCAAGCTGTGGTCTAAAGCAGTAGTCATCCCCATCTTCAAAAAAGGAGACCCATCACTAGTTGACAACTACAGACCAATATCTCTATGCTGCGTTTCTTGTAAAATCATGGAATCAATCATAAATCAATCAATTACCCTTTACCTAGAATCTAATAACCTACTATCAAAAAAACAATTTGGATTCAGAAAGAAACTATCCTGCAACCTACAACTACTTCACTGCAAAAACATCTGGACTACCCACCTTGATCAAGGAAAATCCATCGATGCAATTTATATCGACTTCTGCAAAGCCTTTGACTCAGTGGTTCATGACAAACTTCTCCTAAAACTCAAATCCTATGGCATCTCAGGACTCCTCCACAACTGGATTACTGCATTCCTGTCAAACAGGCAACAAGTTGCCAAAATCGGAAGCGCCATCTCCTCCCCTGTCCCTGTCAAAAGCGGCGTTCCCCAAGGCAGCGTACTAGGTCCTACTCTTTTCATCCTATACATCAACGACCTCTGCGATAATATCGCAAGCAACTGTGTGCTCTTTGCCAATGATGTGAAACTTTTCAACACCACTGACAACACACTCACTCTCCAAAAAGACCTTGACTATGTTTCAGATTGGTCTAACATCTGGCAACTTTGAATCTCAACCAACAAATGCTCTACCCTCCACATCGGCAAAAAGAACCCAAACCTCATATATGAACTGAACAAACAAATTCTCACAGCAAACCCACACTCAGTAAAAGACCTCGGAATACTAATTTCAAATGACCTAAGTGCTAAAGCCCACTGCAACAATATCGCCAAAAAGGCTTCCAGAGTTGTAAACCTGATTCTACGTAGCTTCTGCTCTGGCAATCTCACACTACTGACCAGAGCCTACAAAACCTATGCCAGGCCCATCCTCGAATATAGCTCATCTGTCTGGAACCCTCACCACATCTCAGACATCAACACTCTCGAAAACGTCCAAAGATATTTCACCAGAAGAGCCCTCCACTCCTCCACCCGAAACAGAATACCATACGAAAACAGACTAAGTATCCTGGATCTTGAAAGCTTAGAACTGCAGTGCCTAAAACACGATTTAAGTATTGCCCACAAAATCATTCGCTGTAATATCCTTCCAGTCAATGACTACTTCAGCTTCAACCGCAACAACACAAGAGCATGCAACAGCTTCAAACTCAATGTTAATCACTCCAAACTTGACTGTAAAAAATATGACTTTAACAATCGAGTCATCGAAGCGTGGAACTCATTACCGGACTCAATAGTGTCAACCCCCAACCCCCAACATTTCTCCCTCAGACTCTCCACAATTGACCTCTCCAGGTTCCTAAGAGGCCAGTAAGGGGCGTACATAAGTGCACTGATGTGCCTTTCGTCCCCTGTCCAATTGTCTTCCCTTTCCCTTTTATCATATATATTCTTTCCTTCCCACCTACTTCTCTTCCTCTTTACTTCCTATCTTTTATATATCACTTAATGTCTATTCCCTTTTATATGTATTGTATATTGGACAAAGAATAAATAAATAAAATAAAAAGTTTGGCCTTGATAAGTGTGTCACAGGGGCACTGAAAAAGGGGGAAATCACTAAAAGTGAGGGCATTGAAAGGCCAAATGGTCAAACCATCAAGTGCCACCAGCCAGAAGCCTACAGATACTTGGTCATCTTGCAACTGGATAATATCAAGCATGGTCACTGTGATCAGCAAAGAGTACATCCAGACGATCAGAAAAAAATTGAAGAGCAAACTGAATAGTGGCAACATTATCAAGGCTATAAATACTTGGGCCATACCTATCATTAGGTACACAGCTGGCATAGTGAACTGGACTCAAG
The DNA here is from genome assembly GCF_031021105.1 of Erythrolamprus reginae. Classification (NCBI taxonomy): domain Eukaryota; kingdom Metazoa; phylum Chordata; class Lepidosauria; order Squamata; family Dipsadidae; genus Erythrolamprus; species Erythrolamprus reginae. The sequence goes on from NC_091951.1 coordinate 284,308,104, forward strand.
CAGATCTGGACAACTTTGACAGGAAAACCAGAAAATTAATGACGACCCATCACTCACTACACCCCCCACAGTGACATTGACAGGCTATATTTACCAAGGAAAATAGGAGGCAGAGGACTCTTACAAGTGAGGCAGACAGTGGAAGAAGAAAAGCATGTATTAGCTGACTATGTGAAGGAGAGCAAAGAATCAGCGTTGATAGAGGTCAACAATAGGAAGCTTCTCAATGTGAAGCAAACTAAAGTACAGAAAAACTATAACTCAATGTTGTATGGAAGCATTGCATGGCCAGTTCTTGGAGAAGATTGAAGGCAAAGTGGATAAAGAAAAGACCTGGTCATGGCTTACAACAACTCAAAAAGGAGACAGAAGGACTAATACTGGCTGTACAAAAACAAGCCAATAGAATGAATTCTATCGAAGCCAGAATTGAAAAATCAAAGATGATCCGAAGTGCAGACTCTGTAAAGAAACAGACAAAATTATTGATCACATACTCAGCTGCTGCAAAAAGATCACACAGACTGACTACAAGCATAGACACGGTGCTGTGGCACAAATGATCCACTGGAACTTGTGCCAGAACTACCATCTACCAGTGGCAAAGAACTGGTGGGATCATAAGCCTGAAAAAGTGGTTGAAAATGAGCAAGCAAAACTACTGTGGGACTTCTGACTTTAGACTGACCAAATTTTGAAACATAATACACCAGACTTCATGACTGTGGAGAAAAAGAAAGTATGGGTCATAGACATCGCAACACCAGGAAACAGCAGAATTGAGGAGAATCAGCTAGAGAAATTTGCAAAATACGAAGATCTATTGCAGGTGGACCAAAGCAGTCAAAGAGTGGATCCCAATTTATTTAAAAAAATCATTCATGAAAGAGACTTAAAACAAGATTGGCAAACTCAGAATCGTATTAGTTGGAAACATGCGGAAGAGGCCTTCATCCTGCAGTGGATAGGCAATGGCTATGATGATGATGATGATGATGACGATGATGACGATGATGATGATGATGTGGTCATGATGACCAGAACAATATTTTGATCCCCTCTCAGGTAGGGGTATACCATAACTCCAAAAAATATAATAGCTGAATGAAACTTTATTATCAGGACTCTCGTGTAAATTAATAAAGCAATAGAAACTTCAATTAAATGCAAGTGTCTTCTTGACTTGTAAATCAGCAGCTTAAAACTGATCAGGTTTTCATAGCACCTGTTATAGAATTCTGCTGTGATATGTCTGATGTAATTTATCAATCCATATTTAAATTAGGGTTACACTTGTTTAGCTTTAAAACAGAGGACACCCTGGGGAAGGGGTTATAAATGTAATGCATTCCCTTCATTTATTTTTGCTGCTCTACACAGTGAAACTGTGAATGGCTCATTAAATCAGTTATTGTTCTTTTGGTCTTTCCCAAGAGAGCTAACAAAGCCTAAAGCAGTATTTCAAAATCAAAAATCTCTGCCACTTATAACCACTTTGATATGCAATGCATACTGCACTAAGTACTTGTGATGTTACACTGATACAACGAATGAGTCATTAATTGATTGTAAACCAAGAGTACCTTTCTAAAAGCTAGATTGAAAATAGTTAGCTAGATTCTAAATAGCTGGATAGTTAGACAGATAGACAGACAAACAAACAAACAAACAAACAGACAGACATTGCTTAGCATTAAATCTATACCTCAGGAAAGAATAGAAGTGCATTTGGAACCTCATGTTCTGGTTCCTAATGCCCAACTGGTCACAGTCTTGTGTTGTTATTCTCTCAACAGTGAGATGGGTAGCAATAAATATAATAAATAAATATTCTGGAGTCTAAGATTATATCTGAATATGCTGAGTTGCTTGATCATGAGTACGGGTTAGAATCTGGACAGCAGGAAGAAAATTGTCATCTTCTATGCACCTCATGCCCACTGTGAATGCAAATTCAATCCGTTTTTTCCTCTCATCTGAACTGGAAATATTATTTGTGGGCTTTGTTCTGGATCTGATGGCCAAGAGCCAATCTATGCTTCATTTACCCAGCGCAAAAGCCAGCCTATAATGCAAGGTTGAGGAAAGTTGAAATTGGTCACTTTATTTCTGGTCAGAAGCAAATGAGCTCTCCATTGGCAAACAAAGGAGCTGTGGGAACCACTGAGCAAGACTGTCATTCTATTTTTATTACTTGAGGATACATAAAATTCAAAACAGCAATAGAATGATTGGTTACAAATTTCTTATCAATATAGCATGTGTATAAGAAATGCTATTCAGCATGGAATAGGATGACCTATACCACCTATACCCCTGCTTGTCCTACAGCTCAAGCTGAGTAAGTACTAGTATTCCAACCCCATCCTGTTTATCTGGGTATACTGTACTGTGTGGGATCTGCTTTCAGCATTCTTTATCAAGCATACATATCTTATTCTCATCTAGCTAAACTGCTGGCAGCTTCCTCTTCTGAGTTTCTGTGCAACCAAGATGAAAACAGACGGAAAAGAATTGAAAAGAATATTGAACATTTTAAACAAAGTGTTATCAAGGTTTGAGTCTCAGTAGGAGTGGGCTACTGCCTGGATTGGGGGGAACGCAGTTGAGTAGCAAAAAATGGAGCTCCACCCCAGAGCACCTAATTTGCACTGAAAGATGTTGAAAGAAAATGCATAAGCCACACCCACAGTGTGGTAGTAAAAATTTTGGTAGCCCTTCACTGAGTCTCAGGCCCATCAGATCTGAAATTCAATTACTGAGTCTTCAATCTGCCAGCTTTTTCTCAAGATGGTCTCCTTCTGGTCATCCTGTTATAGGTCCTTCTTGGTGTTTAAAACATTTGTTTGATGTACTGAATATCCATGGTTTAAAACCTGCTCAGAATAATAGTTTGCTAAGATGTGTCCTTTTTTGCTGTGTGTGTTATTTTTAGTATATTCGTGAGCTGATTCATTTTTTCTACCAATGACTTGAGGTGAACCTTCCCAAATATTGCATATGGTTCTGCATAGCAGGATCAATTTAAGAATGCCATTTTAAACATTAAGTTAAAAAATAAGAATATATCCTAAAAAACCTGCCAAAAGATATTTCCAGTCCCGGTGCTTTAGATTTCCTTTATTACTATTCTAGTGTCATTATATAATAAGACATCATTCCATTCTCTTATTTGAAAATGCTACTTGACACTCACAACACAAATATACACGTACTATTTTTGAACAAATTTATCCTTTTTTCAATTGGAGCCCATTTTGTTGCTGTGCTTTTAAAAAACACTTGCTACTATAGCAAGTGGATGGTGGTGGTAAATTTCTTCCTGTTCTAATTATATTTAGAAATTTTAGTTTGGGGTTTATAAAATTCCTATGAAATATGATGTTTAGTTTCCTTCAGCTAAACCACACGAAAAAGGTGGCAGAGATTATTCATTAGGGTTTTCTATATGGGTAGAAATCAGATTTATCAATAAGTGGCAGAAGAAAAACAGAAAACCTCATGTCTTTTTCAGCCCAAATCCCTCAGTCTTCTTACCACTATCATCCCAGAAAACAAAATAACATCTCTGTAGTCTCACCCACTCTTAACATTACCTAGATGTTGATGACCTAATACAAAAGCAAGTGGTTCTTCAAAAACCACTATGTACCATTTTGCTGCTTATAGTTCCATAGAATTATCTATCACAAGTCCATGGCTTTGCCATTTAAAAAACCCAACAAATGAGCTAAATGAGCACTAGTTCCGTAGAAAGGTAATGTGGCAAAGAGTGGGTGGATGATTCATTTTGCTGATTTAATGTGTTCTCAATTATCTCAAACATCTCCCCTTATGGAATACTAGGTAAAATGTAAGAGCCTAAGATGACTAGTTATTGTATTTCTTTGATATATTTTAATGCCTTTCCTTTATTAAAGCAGTTAGCACACCTATATATCTCTGTGCATATGAGGTAGAAGTTTTTAATAGAAATTTGCTCATACTGAGAAATACATTCTAATACAGATGTGCTAGTTGAGACTACAGACTCAGGAGGTGGTATCAGTCCTTTACTAATTGCTGAAAGTATGTGGAATACTTGGATTATTGTACTGTGGAAAATGTTAAATACTTGATGTTATAAATCCCTTGCTAATACTTCTTTCAATAAGATATTGATTTCCTTATGTATAGTTCTGCTGGGATCAGTTGCACACTGCACATATGAAATTTGTTCGGATAATTATGCACATTTCTTTGTCATAATGCTGTCTATTCATTACCACTGTTGCTCTCCCTTACTTGCTGATTTATTATAATATAGAAATCCTGGTTCAAGAGGAGAGTGTCTCTAAATACATTCTACTTAAATTATTCTAGCGTGAATTATTCCTTCTCCAGTCTGTTCAAATTCATTAAAAATCACTTCCTTAAATTGTGTGTGTGTGTGTATGCATGTTAAATGTAAATTTGGTTAAATGTAGATTTGGAATGAAAACTATAACAAGATGTCCATACAAGTTGAACTCTATGTTTAAAATGATAGCTGAGCTTTAAAGTTGTCAACAAGATAATGAATTATGGTCAGGGGAAAAAAATCCAGATACTTGATTTTAGGTTTCACTTAACAACAGAATCAAGAAAAAGAATCAAATATATAATTATAAATTAAATTTCAGTCACAGTGAAGACTATTCCAAATATTCCTATTTTTGGATTAGAAATGTACAAAAGTACAAGATTCTATGCAGCAACAGCAATTGAGCAGCATTTATCAAACTTTTCTAGAAATCTGAGATGATAAGTCAATTAGCAGAAAAGTTACATTCATCTCTGACCTACCATAATGATTAGTAAGCAGAAGAATTATTAAATCAAAACACAAAGTGTAATAATACAGTAGAACATGATGAATTCATTTGGTAACTCCCTCTTACTGGGCAGGGGTAAAGATTATCTTATGATGAAATGTTTTTTATATCTCCTTTCTCAAACCATGGGAAACAAACAATAACTTTTATCAAGAAGGACAGTTTATAAACCACTTTTTCCAGTATGAGAGGTGTCTTTCTGTAAATCAAGACATTTAATTTAAAATTGGGTGTCTGAAGCCTATGAAACTAACTATTGGTCCAAGGGACCATAACATCTAGGTTTGCAAGCACTTCTATCTTCCAGAAAGCTACAAAATTATTATCAAGAATTGGGGATGCCAAAGATGTTTCCACAGAAAGTATTTTTAAGCAGAATTTGAACTGGCATAGACTTGGATAAATTTCAACAGTGACTAGTCCTGCTTTCAAGCAAAAAATGTATGATGACACATTGTGGAACTCAAAAGTATAGCTCTAATGAGGTCAAATTGAATTATTTCTAAGGTTTTCAGTCCTCTATAATTGCAGCTCTGTGAACCACGGAGCAATATTTTTGTTGTCAAGCAAAGTATTCAATCTGGTTTCAATATTATTATTTGTTTTTAAAGCCTAAATTGTGTATTACATGTACTTTTAAATACCAAATACAAGCTGAATAAACAAGACCTTACAGACAACCCTCACTCCATAAAAGACTTTGGAATATTAATATCAAATTACCTAAATGCCAAAGCCCACTGCAACAACATCGCCAAAAAGGCTTCAAGAGTTGTTAATCTAATCCTACATAGTTTCTGCTCCGGCAATCTCACACTACTAACCAGAGCATACAAAACTTTCACCAGACCAATCTTTGAATACAGCTCATCTGTCTGGAACCTACACCGCATTTTGGACATAAACACTCTAGAAAATGTCCAGAGATACTAGAAGAGCCTTCTACTCCTCCACACCCTACACAACTAAACTTACAATCCTAGGTTTAGAAAGCTTAGAACTACATTGCATTAAACATGTCCTAAACATAGCCAATAAAATTATCTGCTACAACATCCTTCCTGTCAACGACTTCAGCTTCAACCAAAACAACACATGAGCACACAACAGATACAAACCTAAAGTAAACCACGCTAAACTCAACTGCAGAAAACATGACTTTAGTAACTGAGTAGTTAATGCATGGAACTCATTACCAGACTAGTATCATCACCTAACCCCCAAAACTTTGCCCTTAGACTATCCATTGTTGACCTCTCCCAATTCATAACAGATCAGTAAGGGGCATCCATAAGTGCACCAGAGTGCCTACTGCCCCTGTCCTAATGTTTCTCTTTTACTTGTATAATGTATATAAATATTGTTATAACTTTGCATACCACCAATACGTATTTGACAAAACAAACAAACAAAATATTTTATTTCTACTTACTTGTATGTATCTGATCACTGTTCTAGGCACTATTTCTCTTCCTTGTTCCTGTAAAGACAATGAGATAACTTTCTAGCATGTTTTCCAACAAAAACAGTTTCTGCTGTCACTTCTTAAATAGGTGTTGACTAAACATGCTTCCCTGTAGGGGATAAGATGAGTTAAAGTGCTACGTCAGTCAATATTTATTTACTGACTTACTTATATAGGAGTCTACCTAACAGAAGAATGATTCTGGGCTCCTTATATTAAAACAAAAAATAGGGAATCTTCATGAAAGAAAAACTCCAGATCCAGATAAACTACATTCTATATGCTACAAACAAATATGCAATTAATAGGGATATCATAGCCATCTTAAACCAAGATCTGGTAGAATGAACAAATGTTTAAAGACTTCTGAATACCATCAAGGTGGGAAACACATGGATCTCAAGGAAGCTATCATTCCAAAAGACAGACATCCAAACAAATTATACATGCTTCCTGAGTCCTGATCGGGGATGGATTCTGGATTCTGCTACTTCCGGTCCACTCAGGGACGTGCTGCATGGGAAGGTGCATGTTGCATGCCACGTGTGCATGCGTAATACTAAAAAAAAGCTTATGTTCATGCGCAGAAGCAAAAAGCAAGATGGCGGCACCATAGGCACTGCTGAAAGAACTGGCTTGGGGGTGTAGCAGGCCTGTTTCATTGTGTGTTCAATCGACCTAGGCTACCAAGTTACTAATAGTTCTCTAGAACTGCTCCGGACAGGAAAGAACTCACCTCTGGCCCTGATAGCTCTCTTAATCAAGAGGACCAAAGAAAATTTGTGTTTTCTAGAAGTTTCAAAATATGCTTATCTTGAATAAAAGAAATGCAAGACAATGACCAAATTACCGAAGTATTGCACTGATTCCTCATGCAAGTAAAGTCTAGTTCACCATTTGGAGCAAAGAAAGATAGTGTTCTGACCTAGGCTTCCTGATTAAGTAAGATGACACAAACAGCATCCCATAAACCTCTTTCATTTCTAATGGCTGCTAATTATTTTCATTAGCAGTCATAATAAGTCCAAATAAAGGACAACAAGTCTGACTAAAATCTTTCAGAGAAAGGTAGATAACACACACACACCTTGCTCTTCTTTGGCAATTTGCCGAGGACCAATTTGCAGAAAAAACCTTGGCAAGTCCAAACAGAAACAAAACCGAGTCCTAGTTCCAGTGATGAGATCTAGAGATGAACTGAGTTGTTTCCTTCAATGAACGCTTTTGTGTTCTCCAATTATTATTATTATTATTATTATTATTATTATTATTATTATTATTATTATTATTATTATTGTTGTTGTTGTTATTATTATTTATTAGACTTGTATGCCGCCCCTCTCCGAAGACTTGGAGTGGCTTACAACAAATAATACATGAGATACAAATCCAATATTAAAAACAATTTTAAAAAACCCTTATAAAAAAACAGTCATATAATCCAAACAAACCAAACATAAAATGGAACAGCTTGGGGAATGTCAGTTTCCCCAGGCTTGGCGACATAGGTGGGTTTTTAGAAGTTTGCAAAAGGCAAGGAGGGTGGGGGCAGTCCTAATCTCTAGGGGGAGTTGATTCCAGAGGGCAGGGGGCTGCCACAGAGAAGGCTCTCCCACGGGTCCCGCCAGACAACATTGTTTTGTCAACGGGACCTGGAGAAGGCCAACTCTGTGGGACCTAATCGGCCGCTGGGTTTTGTGCGGTAGAAGGCGGTCCCGAAGATATTCTGGTCCGATGCCATATAGGGCTTTATAGGTCATAACCAACACTTTGAATTGTGACTGGAAACTGATCGACAGCCAGTGCAGGCCACGGAGTGTTGATGAGACATGGGCATATCTGGGAAAGCCCATGATTGGTCTCGCAGCTGCATTCTGAAGTTTCCGAACACTTTTCAAAGGTATCCCCATGTAGAGAGCGTTGCAGTAGTCGAACCTTGAGGTGATGAAGGCATGAGTGACTGTGAGCAGTGACTCCCTGTCCAAATAGGGCTGCAATTGGTGCACTAGTTATATAGCTTATTATCCCCAAGCTTTACTCCTGAGTAGTCTTTCTCCTCTGGAACTGTTCTTGCCTTCCGGTAGCTCTGCGCATGCGTGCTCCTCTGCCTTGCTCATGTCAGCCTATGGAGTTTTGGAGATAGGACAGACCTTCCAAATGGCCATGGCTGCAGTGAAGGGCTCCACTTACTTTTTCCTATCGGTATGGTATCCCGAGGCCAGAGCGGACATGTGCCTGACAAGTGTGTGTGCCCTTGTGCGAGATTTTGCTTCTGCGCATGCGCCTAAAGCAATATCTCGTACGAGGACACTCACGCGGGTGAGATTTCAGCAATTTGTGTCCCTTTTTTTGCTTCTGTGCATGCACAGAAAATATAGCTTCATGTTAAATAAAAGGAAACAAAAGTAATATCAACTTGCATTGTGTAGCGAACTTACCACTGATGGGAAAAAGTGAAGTAGTTTAGGGTAGGTAAAAATCAACAGTGAGTTGGGTTAGTATAATATAGATTAATTATTAGTTAATAATAATTAACTAATAATATCGTAATGTTTTAATTGTAATGTTTTAATTACAATGTCATCATCTAAAAGATGACGACATTGTAATTAAAACAAAAATCAGAATAATTGCAGCAGTGGTGATTCTAATAGTAATATGAAAAAGTAATATGAAAGCTGTATACTAAGAAAGAAAAAGAAAAAATAAAATAATAAAATTAAATTAAATTAAATAAATTAAAATAAATTTTACTTTTCATTGTACATTTGGCACCCATTTTCAAAATAAGAAAACCTGCACGTGAAATTTCCTTGGAACTGGTCTACTGTAGATGGAAGCCTTCTCTAATCTTTTTCCAGATATAAACATACATACCCATTTGTGTGATGCCAAATGCAGAAAAAGAGTAATAGTAAATAAAGTTTATTAATTACAAAAACATAAAAGGAAATACAGTATACCTAGATCAAGTTTAGAATAACCCCGTTCAGTACTCTTCTCCATATCTCTTTGCAAGCCATTCTTGCAAACCGTGGCTTCCACCATATCGACACAGTTTCAAACACTGTTTTCATTTCTATAATTGTATTTTTCTCTAAATACATATACGTTTTTTTTCCTTTGCAGAACAACTATTCTATTATGCTGTATGTATTTTATCTCTCACCATTTTCATTCATTCTTGGGTCTCAAATGGCCCATTCATCCATTAGCATCTTCTAAAAGAATTCCCTTCCAACCCCAGATCACATTTATTCCAGATATTACACAATTTTTCTCCAACCCCGTGTCTGTGTGTAGTTTAAAAAAAAAAAAATCCACATTGTATACCGCAGCATAATTTGCTGCTATCACCACTAATGGATTCTTACTTTCATACCCATCCACAACAGCCAAAGGGATAACAGTTCATACTTTCCAACATACATTTTAGCTTTTTCATCCATATATGAAACTTACAGCTCCACTTCCTGTGCACTTATCAATTCCACAATATTAGACCACTTTCATTAAGACCTTCATCATCCATTTACTTTCTAGTCTAGTATGTTTCCTTTGAGATGCAAAGATTAAAGTTTCATTGCTTGAAGAGGCATTGGAGGGAAATGCTAATCCTTGGAAATCAGATGAAGTCAGTGGCATTACATATTGTTTCAAACCAAATTATGCGACTGTTTTGAGGTAATCTCCAGGAATCAAACTTATCTTGGGGGGAATTATTATTTGAGTTTATCCTATTCTATTCTATTCTATTCCATTCTATTCTATTCTTCATAAAAGAAAAGAGTGCTATTTTCCTTTTATATACAACTCAAGCATTTCAAATTCAACTCCAGGAGCAATCTACCTCTGAGAAGTATCTGTTTTTACTAAATCCGGTATATAATTCATTATGAAAGATTAAAAATGGTTGTTGATTAAACAGTGGAGGGAAATTTTCAAAAAGTAAAATAATGTATCGAAATAGATTCCTTCATAAATTGCTGTTCATTCATTAATTTATTGTGCATGTATTATTGTTTTAATATAGGATGGTAGAGTAATTATATGGATTTTAATTGGTAGGTTCATTTTTTGTCATTGCCTCCTTAAGAGGTGCAGAAAATTGGGGTGTAGACATCTATAAGCAAGCTCCAGAGTCCTTTACATTTTTGAAGTACAAAGTCATCCATAATAATTCACAAACTGCATATCTCAAGAACATACAATTTCATATTGAAACTAAGAACATCTGGCTAGTTTAATATCCTTGAAAGATTACAGGAAATATTCCCGATACTTCCACCCCCACCAACCCAAAAAAGTTTCACGTTCATAAAACATTTGTTCTATTGGTCTCAGAGTTGCATTTTTGACTGAAATGGATATTACTGCTCAAGGCAAAGTAGAAACATCACATCCGTTTGCTTGTTAAGTCAAGATAATTTTTCCTGCATTTACAGTGTAATCAACCCATTATGTAAAATTTAAAAGGGAGAATGTATGATATAAACTTGCAAAATTTGTCATAAGAGTAAAGGAAAAAGCAGTGCCATTCATTACAACTTCAAGACTTCGCTGAATAGGGACAGCTGTTTTCAAATCTGTCACATGAACTTCATTTTGAATACAGTAAAGTATTATGAGTTTATGAGAAATTGAGGTGCTTGTATATTAATTGAAATATGCAATACTTCAAGATGCAAACTGAATGCTTTGCCCTATATTACTCGGCAAATGTTTTAAACAAGAATATATGTATCTGGTATGAATTAAGTCAGCTGGTAAAGGTCCCATGAAATCAATGGAATTACTATTCTGAAATTGTTATTCATCAAGATTGTTATTCATCAAGATTGATTCTCCAGTTGAGATTATTTTTTGTTGGCATTTGAGATTGGCACATGAAATACAGAGCGAAAGAGAGGGAGAGAGGAGGAGAGGGAATGAGAGAGAGACAGAGATCTCTCTCTCTCTCTGTATGTTTACTTATTGTCTGTCATGTTCTCATCATACGCTAAATAATAATAAGAGATATATGATGTAGGGTAATGGAACTCAGTAAAAAACCCACCTTTTTCAAACAGAGAGCGCACCCCCAAAAGTAGATGGAGCCAAGATAAAAATTGAATTTTAAAATGTTATATTTAAATTAGCATAAAATTAATATTAAATTAATAAATACAGTTCCTCTGGTCTACATGTTTTGGATTTTCCCCCTTATTTGATAAAGAGAATTTTCCAATACATTATTTAAGAATCATATGGACCAAATATACGTTGGTGAAGATTGGAGTTCTTTAGCCTAGTGATGATGTCAGCAGGTTCTTTAGCCTAGAGAAAGATGTCAGCATGTTCCAAAGGTGCTTTCTTTCAAAAGGCAACTAGATTTTCTTGTTTTGTAGAAGACATTTCACTTCTCAACCAAGAAGCTTCTTCAGGTCAAATGAAAAAGCAAAAGCTATTCTAACAAAATAAGAAAGTCCAGTTGCTTAGAAACATAGAAGCATAGAAACATAGAAGATTGACGGCAGAAAAAGACCTCATGGTCCATCTAGTCTGCCCTTATACTATTTCTTGTGTTTTATCTTAGGATGGATATATGTTTATCCCAGGCATGTTTAAATTCAGTTACTGTGGATTTACCAACCACGTCTGCTGGAGGTTTGTTCCAAGCATCTACTACCCTTTCAGTAAAATAATAAAATTAAATAACATTTCTTCTTTTAGAAGAAAGCATCTTTGGGATGAATGTGACCTGGATGACTGAAAATTTCCATAGACAAGATGTTGACATGTTCTGCATTTCAAAAATAAACCACAATAACATTCTTGCTGCTTGCCCCAAATAAGAATTCAACATTAAAAATTCTAAAATTTCTGGCTGTGGGTTGGAATAACAATACACACGTGAAACTATGAGATAGTGCCACAATTTTGCATACTCATTTCTTCTCTGAAAATGATGATGATGGGAAGAAAAGCAAGATTCCCATCTTCTCCTTTTCTCAGAGTTTTAGGTGTTTTTCCAGAGGGAATAACAGAAGTTTTAGATGGATCGGTCAGTTAAGAAACTGACATAAGAAAACGATTAATCCTCTTCTTCCCAGTCATAATTCTCTTTACTTTTTGAAACTTTGTTTGTAGATGATGAAAAATCCTACTCATCTTTTGACTCAGTTGTCTGAGGGCTGTAAGAGACTGGGAGGAATGAAATAGGTTGGTAATGGAGGTATTGTTTTTCTTCAGGTTTTGTTGACATACTTAGTACTGTCCCTTGAAGGATTGGCATTGCTCTAAACAAGAAAGTACACAACTTGTATTCTTTGGGATTCATGACTGCTGCTGGACGAACAAGGAGAAGCTGTTCCTAATTTTGGCTGGTCAAGCTCCATGTACCCTTACCAATATACTCTAGACTGTTGTAATGTAATTTACCTGAACTCTTTGCATACCACTAGGAAGTTTCACTTGGCTCTATATATAATCAGCAATATAATTGCTGATATACACTGCTCAAAAAAATAAAGGGAACACTTAAACAACACAAATAACTCCAAGTAAATCAAACTTACGTGAAATCAAACTGTCCAATTATTCTGCCTGACTGGGCTCAGGCGATTAGTAACAGTCCAAGGAAAAGAAATCAAACACACATGTTCTTTTCTAATCAGCAAACTTGTATTAAACAAACAAAAAAGGGTTAACAAAAACAGTCCTTCTTGTCAGGAATAAACTATAGTGCAAGGTGTAAGTCAGCCAAATACAAAACACAGGAAAAAGCAAACAAAGACAACCTGCATGGACCAGAAATGTTTCAGGAGTCCTTTGAATCTTGGAGACTCGAGAGCAAATAGCTAGTCCCAGAGGTTTCACCTCCCATGTGCCTGCAAAGGCTGGATTGAAATCCAAAGGCCTGGAACATAAACTTCATAGCAGGAACCACAAAATCACACAGATAAACAGCCACAGTTTGCCTTTTGCCTCTGTTCCCTTTTATACCTTTAGCCCTCATTAGGGGAACCACACCCAGCCCTCAGTATAAGAACCACGCCAAGCCCAGGTGCTACTCTGATCACCGGTAATAGTCCTTTAATTGAACCTTCCTTTGTATGGCTCTCCGGCTACGCATGTCTATGAACTGGTCTACAGTGGAATCCAAGGAGGATAGACTGTCTGAGTAGCTGCCTGCCAAATCCCCTGGGCTGTCTGCTGGGTCCTGTGTGCTGTCTGTCAACTCCTCTGAACCAGTGGCCTCATACTCATGGCTGTCTGCCACGTCTTCCAGGCTGTCAGCCAGGCTTTCGCACTCACGTTGTGCCGCATCTCTCCCATCTGTGGGATCAATGGCTGGCCCAAGCCCAAACACAACACCAATTAGGAAGCAACACTGATTGACAACCATTTTCACATGCTGTTGTGCACATTCAACTTTGTACAGAACAAAGTATTCAATGAGAATATTTCATTCCTTCAGATGTAGGGTGTGTTATTTGAGTGTTCCCTTTATTTTTTTGAGCAGTATATAATTGACACCTTTGTTCCAGGTCCTTGGTCCCTGTAATATATGATGCACCATGTTAGGTATGATCTTTAAGACCCCACAGGGATTAACCAGGTTTGTTTGTTTGTTTGTTTGTTTGTTTATCTTCTGTCTGTCTGTCTGTCTGTCTGTCTGTCTGTCTGTCTGTCTGTCTGTCTGTCTCACATTGGAGTACCATATTATCCAACAGGTTTTGACCTTCTTAACTTGGATGTTCTATGAGACACTACCTGTAGTTCCTGACTTGTATGAGGCAAGAAGAATGAAGAATCCGGTGTTCTCTTTTGCTCTTGTGTGCCTGTACTTTCGAATAGTTTACCTCTAAAAATAGGATCATTATTTGCTGTCTTTATATTATACAGTGACCATACAAATCAGTTGATGCCATTTGTTATAGACCTTTTGTTTTGTGGGCAATTGTATTTATTTTGATAGGGTTTTTTGCCTTTATAGTACAGATATTATATTTTGAAAGATGTATATAATTGCTGATAATCTTTCTTGATTTCAGCAGTCCTTAAGTTAGATAATTAAATTATCCATGGGTCTCTCATGAAGTTTCAGTGCGGTAGTATTAAGAAATAAAGAAATGAGGAGCAAAATTAATCTGTTTCTGAAGGGGAAAAATTAAGGGGAGATAGAAACATGTTCCTGGGTCAAGGATGTTTGTAGCTTTACTTCTCCAATAGTACGGTGGTACCTCTACCTAAGAACGCCTCAACTTAATAACTTTTCTAAATAAGAACTGGGTGTTCAAGATTTTTTTGCCTTTCCTTAAGAGCCATTTTCTACTTAAGAACCCGAGCCCTGAAAAAATTCCCAGGAAATTTGAGAGCAGCATGAAGGCCACGTCAGTTTTCTGCCATTTCCCCTAGGTTTCTCTCTCTGGCGCAGTGTATGGCAGGCAGCCTCACAACGGGTGTATTGGAGGCGTGTGCTCCTCGCCACCTCAGAGTCCCTCTTTATTTTTAAAACCTTAAAGTTTTGGATTTTTTTGATTCCCCTCACCTCACCTTCTTCCTTCGGCAGCAACTGTCCTCCTCTCTTCTTCCTCCTCCTCCTCCCACCCAAATTCTGAGCTTTTATTTCTTTCCTAATGGGTTTGCACGCATTATTTGCTTTTACAATGATTCCTATGGGAAAAATTTCTTCTACTTACAAACTTTTCTACTTAAGAACCTGGTCACAGAATGAATTAAGTTCTTAAGCAGAGGTACCACTGTATTTAGATATTTAGCTTTATTGCAAGTAATGGGGCTTGCAGTGATTATACAAATCTGGTATGCAATACAAAATATCCAATGCTGTCCAATTCATCCTGCTTCAAAGAAGTCATGTCATACTTTGGAGAATGTCCAAGAACCTCTGAATAAATCCACATGTTTCCAGGGAAGGCTCACTGGAGTCTCAGTATCTCCAATATGCTTTGTTTCATTTGCTTTCTGTTTCCATTAACCGCTGCTCCTATTTCTATTTGTATTCCTTGCCTCTATAAAACATAAAGGGATTTAAGAATAGAGAGCAAATGACTGAAAACATAGCTGCCAAGAAATATAAAATATTCACATTAGGAAAAAAAGTATCCATAATCGCTCGAACTGAAAATATTTGATAGTTCATTGTGATTTTGATCCATATTTTGACAGGAAGTTCCACTGTGGGTTATATTTATTATACCATGCAAAGTAATTGCTTATAAAACTAGTCATCAGCAGTCTCATATCATTGTCTTATCTGAGTAGGGAAAAGCTAAGATATCAAGCAGAAGGGTGCAGGAGGTGGAGGAAATAATTATACACTAACATTGCTTTGTTCCAACTGCTATTTGTAGACGTGACTACAAGACTACTAGAACAAATTTGCTCTTATTTTGACAAAGTGTATACAGATGAAGGGTTAATTAGCCCAGCTGGTGGCTGAGGTGCAACTTCAGATGGATTACATTTGAAATTTCAGTTACTTGTCTTTGCTGGAATGACTTTAGACAAATCCAGCTGTTTAACTTTTAGATTAAAAGAGGACTTGAGCAGAATTTAAGCAATTAACTACCTCCGTTGTGCCAGGAAAGAAAATACCTGCTTTTAACCTTATAAAATTTAAAACGCTATTTTTAAAATAAAAATGATACTATGAATACTGACAGAAAGTTATTATAGCACTACACGCATTGAGGGATCCAAGAGTGAAGTGATATGATTCTTTCCTCATTTCACAGATACAACGAAATTCAACTATGTTGGTCTGAAAGTGTATTGTAAGATGTGGTACTGGTGCCTGCTTGGAACTCCTTGGGCTCCATTAGAGAAACCACCTTTTGAGTTTTTCAAAGAAGGTATCAGTAACATTGAAAAGGAGTCTAATTCAAATTTGAGATTTGAAAGGAAAAAGAATTAATCAAGATCTGATTTGATCAAATATAGCCATTAAAAAATACCAAAAGCAAGATACAGTGGTACCTCTTCTTAAGAACACCTCTATTTAAGAACTTTTCTAGATAAGAACTGGGTGTTCAAGATTTTTTGCCTCTACTTAAGAACCATTTTCTACTTAAGAACCCAAGCCCGGAAAAATTTCCCAGGAAATTTGAGAGCGGCATGAAGGCCTGGCCAGTTTTCTGCCATTCCTCCTTTAATCCTGGCCATCTGGGCTGCCAGAGGAGCCTTTTTGTGGCGTTTAAGGAGGCCTTGCCAATCCAGAGTGAACAAAGCATTTTCCTTTCTCTAGGCACTTGGACCGGGAATTTTCCTTTCTCTAGGCACTTGGACCAGCATCCAGAGAAAAGAAACGTTCCCTTCGCACTGGGCAGCCGAGAAGTCACCACAACAAAGGAAAGGTGCCAGCTACAAAGCGAGCGAGCAAGAGGAGAGGGGAGCCCTTCAGCATGGGAAGGAAGAGGCAGCAGGTAGCAGCAGCAGCAGCCAGTGTATGGGAGGCGCAGGCTCCTCCTTGCCGCTTCAGAGTCCCTCTTTTTTTTTAAGCCTTAAAGTTTTGGATTTTTTTTATTCCCCTCACCTCACCTTCTTCCTTCAACGACTGTCCTCCTCCTCCTCTTCTTCTTCCTCCTCCTCCCACCCAAATTCCAAGCTTTTATTTCTTTCCTAATGGTTTTGCATGCATTATTTGCTTTTACATTGATTCTTATGGGAAAAATTGCTTCTACTTAAGAATGTTTCTACTTAAGAACCCGGTCACGGAACAAATTAAGTCCTTAAGTAGAGGTACCACTGTATAATGAACATAGCAGGAATGGTTGCTGGTTTAGAGGATATTAATTCCACAATTTTTTGGCTAAATAATTTTATGAGTTTTTCACTCTACTTTACTGAACTTGTATATATTTGAAGAACCCCCTAAGTACTATTGTAGCTGGTGAATATTTTGATGGGAGAATTCTAAGCAACCTTGATCCAGCAGTGGATTGCTCCTAGTTCCAACCACTTTATAGAACCGGTAGCACTGGCGGCAGGAGCTCCACCTATCCACTTGAGACACATGCGCATGCAAACCAGTGGCAAAATATTTTACAACTAACCACTGCTTTGAGCTATAGACTAAACTGGGAATTTTAAAAAAATCCAGGAAAAAGCACTGACCAATTAACTCCATATTTTTGCCAACAAAACCACACAAATATTTCCAGAGATTAATAGGAATTGAGACTGAATTGAGATAGCTTTCATACTGAGAATAATAGAAATAGCACAATAGCCTCCAAACTTTCCAATATAGAGCCTAGAATATTCTGCTGAAATAATATAGAATCTGACCTACTGTCACTTGCAAAAGAAAAGTGATCAAAAGATATTTTAAAAAGACATTTGTGTTACAGACTGAGGATGATGTGCAATGCTCTGACCACTTTTTTTTAATTAGTACAGCTTCCAAATTACAGTGTACTCTTAGTATTAAGTTGCCTTTTCAATTTACATATCAGTAAGGAAAAGAAAAGAAAACTGCAAGTGTTAGAGAATCTACAAAAGCAGAAGATTCTAAAACTAAATCTTGGGAATTGATTCAGAGGTCTTTGATTCTACTCAGTGCGTCAAATGGTTCTAAGGACTCAAATTCAGTTGGATGCCCTTCAAACTGAACCTTGCCTATGAACTTCACACAGTTCTAATATAATCTTTGAAGAGGGGTGGCATACAAGTATAAAAATAATAATAATAATAATAATAATTATTATTATTATTATTATTATTATTACAACAACAATAACAAAACAATAACAATAGCAACTACTACTACTACTACTACTACTACTATTATTATTATTATTATTATTATGCAATTCTCTGACATTGAGAATTTCTGCCGCTTTTTGATTTGTAAGCTTTGTTTGTTTTGTTCCTGTAGCTCATGTCGATGGCTGCCCAGGTTCCACAGCAGCCACCGCGGTCCTTTTTATCCTGGCGACGACCGAGCCAGTATGGACTTCTTTTTGTTTTGTCTCTCCATTAGTTTAAATGGGTTAGGTAAGTTTAGTCTGGCTCCTCTGCTTTGACCACTTCGGCAACGTTAGACCTACCAGTAGTTTACACTACCACCGGCACAGCTCTCAGCTTCATTGAAGCACACAAGCCCCACTACCATGACAAGGCGTACCCATCAGTGAAGCATAACACACCAGACATCCTGATTGTGGAGAAAAAGAAAGTATGGATCATTGACATCGCAATCCCAGGGGACAGTAGAATTGAGGAGAAGCAGCTAGAGAAATTAGTGAAATACGAAGATCTAAAAATTGAGCTGCAACGACTCTGGCATAAGCCAGTGAAAGTGGTCCCAGTGGTACTTGGCACGCTGGGCGCAGTGCCAAAAGATCTCAGCAGACATTTGAAAACCATCAGAATTGACAAAATCTCCATCTGTCAATTGCAAAAGGCTGCTTTACTGGGATCGGCAAACATAATTCGCCACTACGTCACGCAGTCCTAGGTGCTTTGGATGCACCCGACTGGTGATGAAATACGAAATCCAGCATAGTGATCTCGTTTGCTCTGTTGTATTGACATTATTATTATTATTATTATTATTATTATTATTATTATTATTATTAATTTTATTAATTTTATTTATTTTATTTATTTTACTTATTTATTTAATCAGATTTGTATGCCGCCCCTCTCCGCAGACTCGGGGCGGCTCACAGCAATAATAATACAATGTAAACAAATCTAATATTTAAGTTAATTTAAAAAACCCCAATTTAGAAACCAATCATACATACTAGCATACCATACATAAATTTTATAAGCCTAGGGGGAGGGAAAATGTCAATTCCCCCATGCCTGATGACAGAGGTGGGTTTTAAGAAGCTTACGAAAGGCTAGGAGGGTGGGGGCAACTCTGATATCTGGGGGGAGTTGGTTCCAAAGGGTCGGGGCCGCCACAGAGAAGGCTCTTCCCCTGGGTCCCGCCAAATGACATTGTTTAGTTGACGGGACCCGGAGAAGGCCAACTCTGTGGGACCTAACTGGTCGCTGGGATTCGTGCAGCAGAAGGCGGTCCCGGAGATATTATTATTATTAGGCATGTTCCACTGCACCCTTAGCCACAGAAGCTCAATGAATGATATCCAAGTCTTCGGAGAGGGGCGGCATACAAATCTAATAAATTATTATTATTATTATTATTATTATTATTATTATTATTATTATTATTATTATTATTATTATTGTCACTTTGTGTTAGCCAGTCTATCTCACAGAATGAAGATTGTGGGGTTAACGGGGGAAAGAGCACTGTCTTGAGTTCTCTATCTGCAAAACTTGGTGCAAGGCCTAGAAGCCGTCATTTACCTTTTTGTATTTAGGCCTGCCACATTTTCTACTGTAGGTTATATGGAGTAGGTTATAGGTAGTAGTAAATAACATTATTTCCAGAAAGTCAAGGCTACTGTGCTTGGCAGCTGTGATGAAGTGACTGGGAGGCATCTTCAGTTTTGGATGGTGCCTGATTGATCGTGTGATGGACATGTGTATGCTGGGCAGGGACTTGAATTTTTGCTTGGTTGGAGAAAACCCGGAAGCTTTCAGATTCAGATTTTTCCAGATGTTGCCAACATGGCATCTTTAATAAATTGGAACTATGAGGAACTTCTAGCCTCGGATTTTTATTTTGTTGAGGGTATTTCTTGGAACTCTGACATTTGGGCTGAAAATGATGGCTCAAAGAAAGCATCAATACTACTAAGGTAGTTACATTTCCAATTTGGAATTCTCATTTCTCCTGAGACAGCAGGAGAAATACAATTTCACTAAATGAACAATTATCTAGGGAAATTGAACTATGCTTTCCAGGGACTGATAACTAGGCCTTCTGACTTCAGCTGAGGAAGACATCCATTAAAGTTTATGCTTTGCAATATAGGGAAGTAGGTAAAAGATATTGCTGGATCAAAAATCAGAGCAATTATTTTTTCTCTTGCTTGAATATTGTCTGCCGAATTATATACTATATAATTGATATAAGAGAAGAATTCAGGGCTTCAACAGACAATGAATGGGAGTAAACCTGCCGATTATGGATCATATGTGAGAGATATGTGAGAGATCGTATGTTGCCTCTATCCTCAGATTTTATTTTAGTCTATTTGTAATTCAGCAGTAAGCAAGGTCTATGAGCTTCAAGCGCACACAGAGAAACACATGCAGGAAGATTATCAAATCAGCCATGGTATATTTCATTGTCCACTCTGGCCATAGAAGCAGCAGCTCATCTTGAGGCCAATATTGCAGATTTATTTATTTATTCAATTTTTATGCCGCCCTTCTCCTTAGACTCAGGGCGGCTTACAACATATTAGCAATAGCACTTTTTTAACAGGGCTAGGCTATTGCCCCCACAATCCGGGTCCTCATTTTACCCATCTGAGAAGGATGGAAGGCTGAGTCAACCTTGAGCCGGTGATGAGATTTGAACCGCTGACCTTCAGATCTACAAGTCAGCTTCAGTGGCCTGCAGTACAGCACTCTACCTGCTGCGCCATCCTAGATGTTATAATTTTCCTTGACCTCTCATATATGCAGTGCACAAATTCATGGGAACAAAACTATCACCCCTGCAGAGGATGGAGCAGCTGCACACATTCAGTTTAAGAGTGAATAGTTACGCACAACCAGCTATCAATAAATATAATTTAAATAAATGTATCAGAGCCATACCAAACAGTGTGATTATGTAAGATTTCACTGAGGAATCAAAACAAGTCAATTATATAGACAAATGCATAATATTTTGTTATGTTGACTCAGTAAGAAAAATTCTGGATAATGTTGAAGTTTCAGGTTGCACACATATACTGCACTCAATGTAGCCATTTATTTATTTATTTTTCTTTCAGCCTACAGATCTTCCCAACCTATGGATAACTGCTTATGTGATATGAAGTTATGTAATTTTTTATTGCATTTAATTATATACCTAGGATACTTTCTAACCATATAGTTAGATTGAAGAACTAGAAATTAAGAATTTCCCCAAAATTTATCAAGGACTCTACAAGAACAACTAGACTTAAGTCCCATGTAAATGGTCCAGTAGTTTAAATTTGCCATGTGAATCAAGTTGAATCAAAGCCTATTGCTAACAACTAGTCTTGTTGAGAAAATTTATATGTGAATGCAGGTTCAAATGTTCTGGAGGGGTTCCAATCTCAGCACATCTGCAACATGTCAGATTGTGGAGAACTAATTTCATCTAGATGATTAAGATCTTTCTGTGAAAGATCTTTCCTGTGTCTTCCCCACATCTTACATCTCACTATCTTAAATTATGTTGGCATTGAAACCTATACCTACAGTTTGGAATCATTTAAATAAATCAGACATAAAATTGTTTCCTAGGAAAACAATTTTCTGATTACAAACATAATGTTTGATCTATCATTAATAATAAGAATGAGCTAAAGTAAGAATTATATGACAAGTTAATTGGGTTTTGATCAAATGCTTTTGCCATTGATAATATATATCATGCTTGAATAGTTAGGAAACCTTTCTTTTGCTCATGAGTTTTTTTCCTTCAAGGGATAAATTGACAACTTTCATTCATGTGAAGAAGCATTTATTCATGCAAGTAGTTCCTTCTATCATTTTGATTTATTCACCAGGCTTTGCTAGGTAGTATTTTTATTTTGAGAAAGAATAATGGTAAGAACTGATTTTCATTCCATGTCCTTATCTTGGCCGCTTGCTTAAGCAAATGTCACTGCATCTCCCATATACAAGAAGAATGGCTGAACTGGGGTTTGATGTATCAGTCATAATTTGTTCTCCTGCAATATCCTCCCATTGGCTTCACCAATCTACTAGTATAATTAAAGTTATGGACTAAATGTAAACATATTAAGGGCCCTAAGAACCTTTAGATTATTTATTAAGGCTTTTAATTTAACTA
The DNA here is from genome assembly GCF_031021105.1 of Erythrolamprus reginae. Taxonomy (NCBI): domain Eukaryota; kingdom Metazoa; phylum Chordata; class Lepidosauria; order Squamata; family Dipsadidae; genus Erythrolamprus; species Erythrolamprus reginae. The sequence goes on from NC_091951.1 coordinate 284,330,347, forward strand.
TATTTCAGGGAATGTGGAAATGTTTTTCAGATTAGAGTGTAATTTCTTATAGACTTAGTTTCTCATTTTGTTTCCTGAAAGATGGTAGATGGGGAAAACAAAATAATTATGTTTTATCTGCTTTGGTTCTAGAAATAATCCCACAGAACCAATGGATGTTTCAGTTCCAGATTTTCTTGGAATTCCAAAGCTTTTAAAATTTATAAAGAGAGGAAAAAAGAAAATAAAGTGCTTATCCTGTTGCCTTGCAACGCATTGAGAGAGAAAAATGAATGCTGGATAATGGGTAGAGAATGAAAAGAAAAGCAGAGGAGGAAGAAGAAAAAAGATAGATGGAGATGCCTAGAAATCTGGAGCATCCTACAATGTGAATGGGCCCCAGAAGACTCCTTGGCTCCATGGTCCCTTACTATTGGAATCATCTTTGTAGACATATCCTGGATTTGAATCTAGAATTGTATGGCTATCAATGCCAGAGTAGAAACAGCAACAAGGTATACAGCAAACCACAATGATGACAAAATGACAACACGTGCAATAATACTACCACTTTGTAATGGCATGGTGATATTTATAGAAGGATAATTGAGCGCATCCTGTCCTATTTCATTATTGCCAATGTTTGGAAGCATTACTACTTCAGACAGGAAGGCAGTGTAGAAAGTGTTGAGGATGGCAGAAAAGATCATTGGTAGTTCATTTTCTTCTATCCAACATAGAAGCGATGCTTGGACAGAGTCAGCAGAATTGCCTGAGATGCTACATACCCTCTTCATGATTTGTTTTCTTTATTGCCTTCTGGGAGGAGGCTTCATAGTATCCGAAGCAGGACATCTAGATTCAATCAAATTTTGCTCCATTTACCACCAGCCTTGTGAACTTTCCTCTTTCCACTGTACAGTAGAGTCTTGGTTAGCCGACATAAATGGGTGAGCTGATAGTCAGATAGCTGAAAATGTCAGATAACCCAGACTCTACTGTGGTTCGCCCGCCTGCTTTGCTCCTTGTCTCTTTCTCTCGCTCGCCCACTTCCCTCCTGGTCTCTCTCACTCACTCGCCAGCTTCCCTCCTGGTCTCTCTCACTCACTTGCCTGCTTCGCTCCTTGGCTCTCTTGCTCGCTTGCCTGCTTCACTACTTGGCTTTCTTGCTCGCTCACCCACTTTGCTCCTTGGCTCTGTCACTCGCTTGCCTGCTTCGCTCTTTGGCTCTCTTGCTTGCTCTTGCTTGCTCGCCCACTTCCCTCCTTTGCTCTCTTGCTTGTTTGCCTGCTTTCCTACCCCCAGCTTGCTTCCCTGTTGTGGCTGCCATGTTTGGGGACATGTCTGGGGGGCACTGAAATGCCTACAGTCATGCCCCCAAGCAGCCGCGACATTGGATAATCCGGAATGTCAGATTATCGAAGGACAGATAACCGAGGCTCTACTATATATTCAAAATGGACAGTAATTAATATATAGCAATAGCACTTAGAGACTTACATACCACTTCATTATGCTTCCCAGTCCTCTCTCAGCAGTTTAACAGAGTCTCAGTATATTGCCCCCAACAATTTGGGTCCTCATTTTACCAACCTCAGAAGATGGAAGGCTGAGTCAATTTTGAGCCAGTGAGATTTGAACTGCCAAATTGCAGGCAGTTGGCAGTCAGCAGAAGTAGTCTGCAGTACTGCACTCTAACCAGTGCGCCACAGTGGCTCACAAATATAGAAATACATATTTATATACATATACATACAGTACATATATACTCTACACATACACACACATATACACAAACACACACATATATATACATATACATACATACACGTGTGTGTGTGTGTGTGTGTGTGTGTGTGTGTGTATGCAGGTATACATTTATGTATCTGTATAGCATCTGTATATGTGTGTTATGCATGTGTTTTGGTAGATATATACTTTCTCTTGATAGCAGGCAACAGTATTTCATTTTCAATGTGAGCCAGCGTGCTCACACTAAAAAAAGACAATAATTTTATCTGATCCAAGTATTAAGTCACAACATTTGATGATGACATGGTGATGCATGTATCATCATTATGGCCCCTCTCCTTCCATCTTGGATGTCTATAATGAGAAACATCTATTGTGGTCCATAGAATAAGTAGGCTTCCAGAGTAAGAAAAAGAGCTCCTTTTCAATTTTTCCCAGGTTACATGCAGACTTTTCAAATAGTGGCAGAATGAAGAGGGAAAAAATGGAAAAAAAACTTCAACAACTTCTTCCTGAGAATAATACAAATCTAAGATGCAATATAAAGTGAGAGAAAACAGCAAATAACAATTAACAGGACTTAAATCTTTGCATGAGTTTTCTGAGTTAGTTAATAAAACTTATAGCAATACATTGGTTACAAAACATAAAATGTGTTGGCAGAAGGCAAATTTAATTAAATAGTGAGTGGCTGAGAAAGGAATTGAAGAGATGACACACTTACCTGTAAAATGTCCATACAACATTTTGAAGCACTTAAAGAAGAGTTTGAAGATGCAATTAGCATACGGTATTCAATATTCAGGTTTATGCACATTTTTAGAAGGTGTTGTGTAGCAAAACACATTACCAAAGAGGAAGTATTAAACCTGCTTGGCTGTTAAAAAAATTCAAGCAGGCTGCATAAATCAGATTTTCTTATGCATTAAAAACGCTGCATGAAAGAATTGGATAAAACACTTCGATAAAATATGAAAATATCCGGTAATGTAGAACACTTTCTTAAACAATTTTAAAGCCAGACTATGTGAAACTGTGTGTAGATCTGAATAATTTAAAGACAAATGTATTATAATAGATATCACAGGTAAGGTACATTTTCCTATGTCACAAAATTAGAATTTGCCAATCGATATGAAGCTGGCTAGATGTTGGATTTGCTTTCAACTACCTGTTTCTCACAGTTACACTATTGAAAGTGCCCTCGCAGGGCTACTATCACCCAAAATCACAATTGGTGAAACAATACAAACAGAACACATCTTACTTTTGGTTCTGATCAACTTTTTCTAATAATTTCCAGAGGAGCTAATTACCACTACCACTCAAAAAAGTCCCCCCAACCCCCCCATAATATATCATGAGTTTTTCAAAAGAGATACATTTGCTACCAAACCTAAAGCAAAAAATGAAGTGTTCAAAGAAGATTAATCATATGCAGTGATGGGCCACCAATGCCAGCACTCCTGGAATGTGGCTGGTGCGCGCATGCTCTCGGTGCGAGATCCGGCTTCCTGTGTATGTGCAGAAGCCAAAACTTGTGCAAAAATGCTCTCACACATGAGATCTTGCTGGCTTTCAGCTTGCAAGGTCTTTCATTGTTACTCTCTTCAAATAAGGTTTTTTTAAAACCCTAACCAAGGGATAAAATAATGTGCTGAAACTGACCAGACTAAGGTTGCTAGCCACATGAATATCTGGTAAGCAGATTCTTTTCCCTATTTTCCTCCCAAAAAACTAAGGTGCTTCTTCTACTCCAAAAATACGGTAGTTTACTTTATTGATTATCCCATGGGCCATTTCAAAGTGCAGAGTTCCAAATATAAATTATTACTAAAATCCAATAAAAACAATTTAAAATGGAATTGGAATAAAATACAATTTTAAATGAAATTGGAATAACATAAAATAATTTAATACACGGATAAATAAAATATGATAAAATTATATCTTAGCATCTACCCCAATCAGTGCAACATATGCCAATCACAACCAAACCATTTTGTTCAAGTATTGTGCTGTATTAAATGTTTTCAATTTCTGGCCATACATAAGGTAAATTGTTTTGATATAAGGTTCCCAATGGATGATTCATTTAGCACATAGATGGAGGTTTCTGTCTCTCAATTTCTTATATAGGCAACAATCAAATAGGATGTATAGGATTGATTTTTCTTGCACTCCAGGGTAATTTTTGTAATTTGTTTCTAATTTCACAATTGAAAGCATATCTCTTCTTTTCTCTTCTCTTCCTAAAGGTGCAGTTTTTGGAACCATACATCATAATTTGAACGATCGTTACTTTAATCCTGTTAATGCTTGTTATCATTATTAATCCTGTTAAGCCTTCATGATCTTTTTTCCCTGTTTGTTAATGACCTCTCTCCTTAAGGTTAATCTCTACTACTCAAGTCCACTGACCAATTCTATGCATTCAAGAATCTCAGGAAGCAAAACTACCTATCTCTCTTTCATTGAGAATTGTAAGTTCACTAAGTTATGCTGTCGGACACCACTTACCATTAACTAATGAGCTATGTGCTAAGAAAATGCCCACCAGAGCCTGAAGGGCTATGGCAGGGATCAGCATGGCTATAGAGCTACTTGTGGCTCTTTCATCCCTCTGCTGTGGCTCGCTGTCACTCAAAATATACATCCCAACCAATGGTGAGAGTCAGCCAGTTCGCAATGGTTCAGCCAAACTATTAGTTAACTTTTTCAGAAGTTTGGCAAACTGACTGATCCCACCACTGGTTGAACCCACCCCTTAGCCCTCTCCTCTCAGTTATTCCTCGCCTGGCCTGAGAAGGTAAGGGTGATGGCAGGGGATGGAAACCTACTCTGGGCCTGCTGTGTTCAGCTGCAGGGTCACAGGAGGGAACATGATGAGGTGATGCTCAGAGCCTTAGTGTGGGAGAAAAGTACACCTGCACTTGCTACAGTAGACACTATGGGCTCAACATGAATTTGTTTCTATCACCCAATTTTGACTGGGGTGGGGTGGGGGGGATAGTCTTTGAAATATTGAATGGCACTGAATACCAAATCAAAGTTAGTGCCTTTGGAACAGCAGGAACAAGGGTGCAGTGGAACATGCCTCTTCATTATATTCAAACTGGAAAGAAGTGAAAGAGGATATTAATAGGATGTTAAATATGCGATGGACAATTGCAAAGGACATGGCAGTATTAGTCAAAAGGAATGAGATGGGACAATTTAGAGAAATAAAAGAAGCAGCGGTAATAGTCCTAGGCTGGAAGGATGCGACAAAATGGACAATACAAAATTGGTATCGGTACATGGTGGATCATATTCAGTTTGAGATTATGGATAAGAGGATGAATTCGGCCAATGAAACTAATCTGCAGGAACTGATGGGGCAATGGGACAAGGTAAGGTGATATGTGGTTAGTAGAATTTGAGACCAAGGTACAAAGAATAAATTAGAATTACATTATAATATTTAAATAGACATATTGCTCTTAAGTTAAAATAGTATATAGAAAATATGCCTCCAGCTTGGTGGAGGGGTATGAATGATGTTTGGTGGTGGGCACTTTGATCATTGAGCACATTATTTTTTTATTACTATTTTTTATTACTATTATTACTATAAAAACAATTTAAAACTTTATTAAAAATAAATATATATATATATATATATATATATATATATATATATATATATATATATATATATAAATAAAGTTTAGACTTGGGGGGAGGAAGCAATATGACAGCTTTTTATGCAAGTTAGCTTCCCCAAAGTTTAGGAAAAAATAATCTGAGCTATGCATAATATGTTCCCATCAACTTTATTACAGGTCAGATTCCCCAAAACCTTACCAACAAAAGCCATCTTTCCAAATGACTTTGGGGAAATAGAACTGTCTAATATGTATTGATTCATTGTGAATTTTACATGGATTTGTGAAAAGAATATATATATTTCTAGGGCTGAAACATATCCCATATCTCCAACTAAAATTTTATCAAAAAGTGATGCATAAGTAGAACACAAAAAACTTAAACTGGAATTTTTGAGACAAAATTAGATGTCAGCATCTTACCTTGCTGAGATGAACAATGTCTGTCTCAGAGTTATTTCTTAAGATAAATTGAAGGAAACTGTTGCTTCTTAAGAAACAAGCTCTATTCTGAATCATGCTCAGCTACTTAAATCAAATTGTTCCAATCTCTGCCACTAGCAAAAAACTATAATCATTTACAGCCAACTCTCAGTAGAGTTGATTGGAAAGCTGACTTAGAAGGCAAATCAGTGAGAATAGAATAGAGTAGAGTAGAGTAGAAGGGAGTAGAGTAGAGTAGAGTGGAGTGGAATGGAATAGAATAGAATAGAATAGAATACTTTATTGACCAAGTGTCATTGGACACACAAGGAATTTGTCATTGGTGCATAAGCTCTCAGCTTATATAAAAGAAAAGATATATTTGTCAAGAATTATGAGGTACAATGCTTAATGATTGTCATATGGGACAAACAAGCAATCAGGAAACAATTATTATTAATATCAATCATAAAGATAGAAGCAACAAGTTTCAGTCATGCAGTCATTTGTGGGAGCAGATGGATGATGGGAACAATGAGAAGACTAATAGTAATAGTAATGCAGCCTTAGTGAATAGTTTGATAGTGGTGCGGGAATTATTTGTTTAGCAGAGTGACGACATTTGGGAAAAAACTGTTCTTGTGTCTAGTTGTCTTGATATGTAGTGCTTTATAGCATTATTTTGAGGGTTTAAACATTTTATATCCAGGATGCGAGGGGTCAGTAAATATTTTCATGGTATACAGGTCCTCAATGGAAAGCAGATTGGCAGTAACTGTTTTGTTCTGAAGTTCTGATTATCCTTTGAAGTCTGTGTCTATCTTGCTGGGTTGCAGGACTGAATCAGACAGTTATACAGTAGTCCCTCACCTATCGCTGGTGTTACGTTCCAGACCCAGCCGCGATAGGTGAAATCCGCGATGGGGAATTTATCGACTGATAGTACTTATTTAAGTATTTATATTGTAATTGTTTGGTAAGTTTTCATTGTTTTAAGTGTTTATAAACCCTTCCCACACAGTATTTATTTTAGATACAGTATTTAAATACAACATTTACAATTTTAGATATATTTTTTTTGAAAAACCTACCGATCGAGTTCGGCAGGCTGTTTAAATCTGCCGATCGACTTCCTCAGAAACCCGCGAACCAGCGAAGATCCGCGAATGATTTTTCTCATTAATATTTCTTGAAAACCCGCGATGAAGTGAAGCCGCAGTAGGTGAAGCGCGGTATAGCAAGGGACTACTGTAGAGGTGCAGATGACAGACTCATTGATTCCTCTGTAGAAATGTATCTGCAGCTCCTTGGGCAGTTTGAGCTTCCTAAGTTCGTGCAGAAAGAACATTTTTTGTTGTGCTTTTTTGATGATGTTTTTGGTGTTAAGTGACCATGAGGTATGACAGAAACTGGAAATGTGAAGGTGTCTATTGTTGATACTATGTTGTCTAGTATTGTAAGAGGTGATAAAATGGGAGAATTTCTCCTAAAGTCTACCACCATTTCTATGATTTTGAGTATGTTCAGTTCCAGATTGTTCCGGTCACACCATGAGGCTAGTTGTTCAACCTCCCATCTTTATGCGGTTTCATCATTGTCTTGAATGAGTCCTATCACTATTGTATCATCTGCAAACTTCAGTAGTTTAACAAATGGATCATTTGAGATGCAGTCATTGGTATATAGAGAGAAGTAGTGAGAGAGCACAGCCTTGAGGGTCCCCTGTACTAATTGTACAGGTATCGGATGTGATTTTGCCTAGCTTCACCTGCTGCGTTCTGTCTGTTAGGAAGCTGTTGATCCACTTACAAGTGTGTTCAGGTACCTCTACCTGATTTAGTTTATTTGGAAGAATGTCTGGTATGATGGTATTGAATGATGAACTAAAGTCTACAAAGAGGATTATTTGAGTCTTTGGAGATTCAAGACATTATAGGATGTAGTGCAAAGCCATATTAACAACATCATCTGTCAATCTATTTGCTTGACAGGTATGCAAATTGCAGCCAAATGTTGCACCTGAATGAGTTCACCAGTTTCGGGTATGAAGACCACAGAGGGGTGGAGCAACACAGGTTTATTTGCACAGGTTCAGAATATTCTCATGACAAAGTCTGAATGTCGGCTTATGCCTGACACAATAATCTTATATCTCAAACAATGTCTTATACCAATACACAAGATGTGTCATCATCAATCTGCCAATAACAAATTGTAATTGATAAAATGCCCTTATACAGAGAAAGGAGAAGTAAGTATGAAAACAAATCACGCCCTAAATAGGAAAATATACCTTAATGACATATGTTCTATCTGCTGGCTTGAGACATTATCTTACATCATCCGTTCCTTTGGTCTATCATGTGACAATCCCTTGTGCTGTTCTAGTAAGCAAGGGGATTTGCTAAAGGCTAGTGAACTCTCAAATGGTAAAGTTACTTAGAGGTTGAAGAGATGGTACTTTATATGTATAAGATTAATCTATTGGTGAATATAGTGATTAACATGCATCTTCCTCAGATCCATTCTGGTTTTCAAGTGGGACATCACTAATCTTTCAAAGGTTTTCATAATGACAGATAATAGAGCAACTGGCCTGTAGCCATTCAGTTCCTTGGTTGAGGGCTTTTTCAGCACTGGAATAATAGTGGAGCATTTGAAGCAAAAATGCCCCCAATGGGATGGGGTCAGTTGTAGGAGGTTTGATTGTTGTTGGTGTGTCTGGGATGGGGGTTGTTGAGATAGGTGGCTGTAGTTTAATTATGTGTTTTATGTCATAAACATGTAATACTTTTCCCTTACATCTTGACAGGGTTTTAAAAGCATGCAATTATATTTAAATTTTGAAGGTGAATCATGAATGCCTATCCATTTTAGCTCAAAAGTCACATTATTATGTCATGGGGTGGATATGTGATGATATTGTTAGCCATTTTAGGCACCCCTTCCCCGCCCCCTCTTGTTTCAAATCACAATAAGCAACCCAAAGAATTAATGAATTGTGATTTAAAACTCATTTCAAAACTTCTTAACAATAACCTTTTGTTAAAAAAACCCAGACAATTTTAATCTTGTCTAACAGATAATACCACAATTCCTAATGCAAGAATTCAAATGAAGGCCCTTACTCATCTAGCTTTGATATTTATCCCATAACCTATGGCGAACAATCTCTTCTCATGCTGGTGCATGAGTTAGTTCCTTGATGAAGAAAGAAACCATTGAAATAAGCAAGAGATCTCCTACATCTATGAATATATTCCTTTGAAATCCTGGTATTTGTGTCATTCCTGTGGAGATACACTCAGTTCAAAGGCAAATTTCTGTGTATTTTCATCAAAATGTCATGTTGGGAGAATCAGCATTTCTTACACTAGTCCTTTAAATGAGAAGTTTAACATTTGAAATCATAAAACATTTAATGAGCTATCCTGATCTAGAGGATTTTTTTGTACATATCACGTATTCAAAGTATGACACATTTCCTCAATATACACCAAAGTTGGGGGTGATGGTGGTAAATCAAAAGCTATTTGTGAAGCTATGAGTGATACAGTACTATAATAAATAAAAGGTTATGTCAATACTGTACATATTTGTCTAAAGATTATTGTAAAATTATAAAAAGAGAATCAAATTGGTTGTCTTAAAATGTACAGGTCCTGATATAAATAGGGAAAGAAAATTGCAATCACAGTAAGTCTGTTAAACCTTTTACAGTGTATTTTGTACTTTTACCATTATAATCTTTTTTTTTAACCTGCATACTGAAATGTGCAAGTTAGAGAAGTTAAATGCATTTAAGCGGTTGACATCAATCAAAAGTTAACAGCCTATTTATTATTTTTATAGTATTTATTTAGCAACATTTCTTATGAAAAGTGCTTGTTAGGATTAATGGGAGCAGTGTTAAGGTGTTTGTTTGTTTATTTATTTATTTTAGATTTGTATGCCACCCCTCTCCGAAGACTCGGGGCGGCTCACAACAGTCTGTGCACATTTTACAGAACTGATCTTGCAACTAGTGGTAAGATGTTAGAGTTCTTATTAAGTATTTCCAAGAAGAAATTATTACTTTCAAGATCATCTGTTCTACTGTTAGTCCTTTACTGAACTTTTAAAACTGTTTAGTGTAAAGGGTCCATATTCTTCTTTTGGATACACTTTGTGTCAGTTTTTTTTCAATCTTGGGAGTTTTAAACATGTGTTTGTCAATTCAGAGACCTCCGTTCATCTTAAAGTTGCTAATGTTGAGAGACACTGTTCGGGGGTCCTTAAAATAGATCCCCTGGGCTGGATACTTGCCATGAATGCTTGTGTTGCTGCAGAGTGGTTCTCCCTTTGTTCTGTCGGGCTCTCTGGTAGAATCCTCCCAAAAATTCACAGGTACAAATTTCAGGCACACACACATTTGAAAATTCAAAACAATGTTCTTTATAATGAAAAGTCACTTAAACCAAGCCCTTCTTTTGGTATAGCAAAGAGCACTCGTCTCCAAACAAACTGGTAATTTCTACAAGTCCCTTAACAGTTCTGTGATACTTAGCTTGCAGCTGTGAGGCAATTCAGTCATTCTTCTTTCACAAAGTGACACACACTTTGCTCTAGTTTAGTTTCAAACTGGGGAAAAATCAGCACACCAAAAGTCAAAGTCAGTAAAGCAGTCACGAAACACAACAATCAGACAATCCTCCACAATGGCCAAACCCACAGGCTGCTATTTATAGCAGCCTCACTAATTACCACAGCCTCACCCAACCACAGGTGGCCTCATTTTCTTTGATAATAATCTCTCAGTTGTTGTTGCCTATGCATCGCTCTCCGCATGCGTGGCTGTATCATTAACTCTTGTTCCGAATCCAAGGAGGAGCTAGCTAATTGATCTCCTTCTGAGCTGTCTGCCACACTCTCCTCCTCCCTGTCACTCATGTCTTCTTGGTCAGAGGAGCCTTCATCAGCAGATTCCACCGGGAGCAAAACAGGCCGGCGGCATGTGGATGTCTCCCCCACATCTACAGTCCTTGGGGCAGGAGCTGGGCCAGAGCTAACCACAACACCCTTTGAAGGTTTTTTGTGTGGGTTGGAAGGGGCAGAAATTCTGACTTGGGGTCTGCTTCAGCCTCCTGGTGCAGGGCTTTGAGTGAAGGCAGGAGGCAAGCACCGCTGGTGGCAAAGAGTCAGAGAGCCTTGTTCCGGTGGGACTGCATTATAGCCTGGGATGGCTGACCATCTCAGCCTGCTGAGCCTCCAGGTGCCAATATCTGGCCTCGAATTCCCTCACTCCTCCCTCAGCTTGGAAAACCTATGTTAGTACAGTGCTGAACTTCCTTCTTGGTCAGATCCAATTTGAACTGAGCCAACTATTTTGCCAACTCTTTCTTGTGATGGCTGCTTAGCTCCAACTACTGCTTCCTATTGGGGCCCTAAAGAGCCCAGGCAGACAGATGAGGAGTGGCTTGGAGGGAAGAGGTGAGTAGAGGCCAGCAAATCACCCCTTGATGTGAGTAACATCAAGTAGATCATGCCCACCCAGTCACATGACCATGTAGCCATACCCACCTAGCCGGTCATTAGACAGATCATATTAGTAGTGCATGGGATTTAAAATTATGAATTTAGTGGTCCCCAAGGACCAAAAGGTTGGGGACCACTGTTCTAGATTATCAAAGCTTTTCTTATATGTAGCAAAAAGCAGTAAGATTTCAGGTGCAATTTGTCCAGTGGAGATGTAAATAGAAAACCTACACATCATGTTCTGGACACAACACAAAACTGACTTCCTAAAAACAGGACAGTTATTTTTAACACTTCATTTTATACATTTCCAAACAGAATGAGACATTCTGTATATTAAGTTAAATGGCTTGATACATAATTTTACTCATATGGTAAGTATTCCAATTAACCATAAGGGTTCTTGTGATCCATACATGGAAAAATTGTAGGAAAAAATTGCAAGAAATTTCTGCAGAAATGAATCTCCTATCTCAAAGCAAATTACAGCTGGCAACTTTGTTTCTTCGCATTTATTCCAAGGGCAAGGAGGACACACTGTTTAATATTTGTATTTACATTTATTGGAGTGGAAGGATTTACAAGTGACTAAACAGACACACAATGGGGAATACACACTGAGAGGAATGTACTAGAAACAGCCTTTTGCCTAGGGCACTCACAGCTGCAAGCCATATGCTGGTTAGGAGACAAAGGCCTTCAGGGTGTAACTGATTAAGGTCTTGTCAACTTCAGGTGCAGCTTGCTAACTTGTCTTAACATTTTACGGAAGTGCTGAACCTCAGAGAAAAGCTGCTCAGGAAGAGATAGTTTGTTAAATCCCCCAAAAGCCAGACAATGTTTCATGTCAAGGCTCTTACGGATGAAGGGCATAAGGACAAAACACAATGTCCTTCTTTTGCTGGAAATCTGGTAAACCAGAGGTGGGTTAATAATAACATCAATAATAATAATTTATTAGATTTGTATGCCGCCCCTCTCCGAAGACTCAGGGTGGCTCACAACGATAAAAAGAATATTATAATGGCACAAATCTAATATTAAAAATAACTAAAAACCCCATCATAATTAAAAACCAAACAGCACATACATACCAAACATAAATTATAATAAGCCTGGGGGAAAGATGTCTCAAATCCCCCATGCCCGGCGGTATAGGTGGGTCTTAAGTAGTTTACGGAAGACAAGGAGGGTGGGAGCAGTTCTAATCTCCGGTGGGGAGTTGATTCTAGAGGGCCGTGGCCGCCACAGAGAAGGCTCTTCCCCTGGGGCCTGCCAGACGACATTGTTTGATCGACAGGACCCGGAGAAGGCCAACTCTGTGGGACCTTATCGGCCGCTGGGATTCGTGCGGTAGCAGGCGGTTCCGGAAGTACTCTGGTCCAATGCCATGTAGGGCTTTAAAGGTCATGATCAACACTTTGAATTGTGACCACTTCACACCGGTTCTATAGAACTGGTAGTAAATTGGTGGTGATGTCACAGAACCAGTTCTGTCAGTGCCAATCTGTGGAGGCTGCCATCTTTAAAAAAAAACTGGTTGATTTTTGCTTCTACGAATGCGCACACAGCCATATGTTGCAAGAGGAAGCAAACCAGTGGTGAGGTAAGTTAGAGCCCACTCCTGTGGTAAATCTAGCTTAAAACTTCATGCATTCCTTCTTAGTCATCACTCAGAACAGTGACTTTTTGCTGCTATGCCTATTATAGTTTGACCCAGGGTTGATTTTGAAATACTGCTGCATTTGGTCAAGGTTCTTGTGGCTACGTGGAAAGCTGAGGATTCAGCTGAAGTACACATAATGAGATCAGTATTGAGTTTATTCTTAATTCAATAGCTCTTTAGGTATTAAAAAAAATCTCATTTGTTTTACTAAATCCCATTTCACACTCTGCAGTGCTCACTCAGAAAGTGTTAATTGCATTTGAAAGGTGAAGATTATCTCCCATGTGTCAAATTGTATCATAAAGTAACTAAAATCCTTTATATTCAAGAGGACAAAAATGTGAAACTGCCTTTTTATTTCTTAAGAGCACTTTAGAAACTTTTTTTTTTGAAAAAACTGTCCACAGTGGTATGTTTATTTTAGTTTACACATTTAAAAACTCTTATTTAGCTGGACTTTTTAATTTGTTTATGCTAAATGGGTCTTTCATAACCCATTTAGCGTAAAAACTGCATTTCTACTTCCCACCTTCTAAGTTTATTTTTCTATGAAAATCAGTTTTAAATAACTGATTAACAGTCTTTTCTTACTTTTTTGCTTTTTCTAGTCAAAACATTTTGTTGAATAAAAACTTTTTGGTCAGTAGACCAAGAAGAGTTTTGCTCTATGGCATTTAAGAAGAACACAGAGAGGTCTCAGTCTCTATATGCTACCAAAACTCTCATAGTTGACTTTTAACTGGGTCAAATGTGCACCATAAGATGATGTTGAACAAAGATACATCAAATGTGCTAATTTACAGAATGTGTCCAAAATCTTGGACCCAAAAGTCCCAAAGGAATGAAATTAGGTGAAAATGGGGCAGCTTCAGTACCACCAACTGCTGCTGCAGTGATATTTATTTTCAACATTTCATGACAATTATCCAGCTGTTCTCACAGTCCCTCATTCCTTTCCCAACTCAGCGGCAGCGACTAACCTATCAGATCACTACAGCAAAGACTTGAGCTGAGAAATATTGCAACTAGTTGCTTTCCCTATATGTGCAGACACACAGGGACACAGAGTCCAGCGATGCCTTTAAAAATTGGCTTGTCACTCCGTGATGCTGACCTGGTTATCATTAAGCCTCCACTAGTTAAAATGGATCTCAGTAAGATAATCATCTCCTCAGCACGTACCATGGAAAATCTAATCTTCACTCTCTAAGAATGCCCCCTTATTCTGTTTAGGAGATGGATGAAAAGTCACAGTAATTGTTGAAACATTTTCTGGACTATTACAATCATCCATGGGTCTGATGGAGCATTTATTAAATTTACTAGAACTTCATAAAGTAGAATAGAATTTTTTTATTGACCAAATGTGATTGGACACACAAGGAATTTGACTTAGTGCATATGCTCTCAGTGTACATGAAAGAAAAGATACATTTGTCAAGAATCATAAGGTACAACACTTAATGATAGTTCGGGTACAAATAAGCCATCAAATCATATTAGGAATCAGTCAATATAAGTCTTAAGGGTGCAAGCAGCAAAGTTGCAGTCATACTGTCATTTGTGAGAGGAGATGGATGATGGGAACAATGATAAGATTAATAGTAGTGCAGACTTAGTAAATAGTTTGACAGTGTGGAGGAAATTATTTGTTTAGCAGAGTGGCAGTGCTCAGGGAAAAAGAGTCATTTTGAGGGTAGGAGTTGAAACAGTTTGTGTCCAGGATGCAAGGGGTCAGTAAATATTTTCACGTCCCTCTCAATGGAAGGCAGGTTGGTAGCAATTGTTTTTTCTGCAGTTCTGATTATCCTCTGAAGTCTGTGCCTGTCTTTTTTTTTTTAAAAAAAAGGTTTTTTAGCTATTCATAAATATATCAATGCATATACTATACAAATATATCCATGACATGTATTATTACATCTTTCTAGCTGGTCTCTTTTGTATTCATATCAACATCATATCAATAAGTTATCAGTCTGTTTCTCTTTCTCACTCTTTCTACTCTCTACCTTCCATGTCCTCTCTCCATCCTACCTCTACCTCTGTCCACCTACTTCTCTCTCCCTCTGAGTCTTCCCTTGAGTGATTTTAATTCTGATAAATTTTATATTAGACAAGCTAATAATGTATTATTAACTAATTATATCCCTTCAGTTTCCCATCTCCTATTGTATTTTACAATATTTATCAACCTTATCCTTTAATTGTTCGTATATACTTTAACACTAATATTATCACTCCTTTGCATTCTAGTTTTGTCATCTAGGTAAAAACATTTCTTTATCACTCCTGTGTCCGTTTTGTTGGGTTGCAATACCGAACCAGATAGTTATAGAGGTGCAGATGACAGACTCAATAATTCCTCTGTAGAACTGTATCAGCAGCTCTTTAGGCATTTCGAGCTTTCTGAGTTGTTACAGAAAGCACTTCCTTTGTTTAATTTAATCCAGTGTAATTTAATTAATTTATAGGCTGCCCAACTCCTTCTGGATTCTGGATGGTGTATAACATATTAAAACAGTACAACAACAGTTAAAAAACTCTATTCCTGTCCTTTTTTGCTGACATTTTTGATGTTAGGTTCCTAATGATTCTGATGAGATGAATGTTAGTTGAATGGTTTTAAATGTTTTTGGGGTAGGTTTTAATTATTTGGATTCTTAAATGTATCTTTTAGCATAGTATTTTGTATTTTTTTATGCTGTAAGCTACTCTGAGTCCCCTGGAGAAGGATGGCATAGAAATCAAATAAGTAAGTAAGTAAGTAAGTAAGTAAGTAAGTAAGTAAGTAAGTAAGCAAGCAAGCAAGCAAGTAAGTAAAGTTGACAGTTTCTTCAATAATAGCGCCGGCGGACTTACCCGCCGGCAGATTTTGCAGGAGGGACCGGGAGACACCGGACCCTCATGGCGGCCGCCATTTTGAATCCCGGGCGAAGTCTCGCGAGACGAGACTTCGCTCGGGAATCAGGCCTGTTTGGGCCTGGCTGCTGATTGGTCCGGGCGGGGCCTGCCTGCCCTATTTAAGGGCGGGCAGGCCCGAGGCTCAGCCTGTTCGCCCGGACTGCAGCCGCGAGCAGACACGCGGCTGTCTGCTCCTGGAGGCTTGACGGCCGGCAAATCGGCTTGGCAGTGGCTCGTTGCAAGCTCCTCGTTGGAGCCCTCTTCAGTGCCGAGGCCTGCGGTCTGCCCCTGTTTGCGGGCTATCGGGCAGCAACCGTTGTTTGGTGTGAGCCCCCGCCCCCCGTTACCTTATCCCCTCGTGTCGGGGGGATCGCGAGGGCCGCGGGGGTGCTTTGCGTGTGTGTGGGGGGGGGCATCGGTAGTGCGCTCCCCCCCTTGGCAAGGCCAGTAACGGCTGTTTGAGGCCGCCATTTTGGGCGGCCTCGTGGCGTGGTGGCATTGTCGGCTCTTTTGCCTCATCGGAGGCCGGGGGTTACCTGCCAGCGGCAGTTCTCCGTTTTCTTTTGGGGCCGGGGCCTTAGCGGCCTTGGCCCCTGGTTCAAAAAATAGAAGCACACACCTACAATACAAATAATAGGCAGAGGACATTTGCTGCCCTCTTTTGGGGCCTGGGCGGCCCCGGTTTCCCTTCATGTGTAAAAAAAGCACCGTGGTGTGTAACGAAACAAAACAACAAATAATAATAACCATACTTTGGGACTCATAATTATGGTTAAAATTATTTAATATGTTTATATTGGAACATATAAGTCTCACGGCAGGAAAGGCCTTTTGGTCCCTCCAGTCTGCCCTTCTAATATTTTCTGTATTTTATATTAGGCTGGATGTGTGTTTATCCCAGGCATGGTTAAATGTTGTTCCTGTGGATTTATCTACCACGTCTGTTGGAAGTTTGTTCCAAGGATCTACTACTCTTTCAGTAAAGTTATAGTCAAACTTCCGTAAAGTTATAGTCACACATTAATTATGTGACTATCTTGGTAGCCCACGGTAGCGGTGCCTAGGAGGGTGCTGAGGCCCTCGGCCAGGGCTAGCAAGGAAGGGGCTCCCGTGGGGTCCTGCTGGGGGAATGCGGTTGGTGCCACCCGGTTCCAGTTTCTTGGGGTTTTCTCGGGGGGGCACCTGCAACCAGGTTTGGCCCCCCGCCGGCTCCTACTGCGGGGGCACAGGCCCCTGGGACAGCTTTTCTGCTAGGGCCTGGTGCGTCGGGAGCGGGGGGTTGGAACCCGCCAACGCAGGCCATAGTGCCTCCGCCCCTTTAGACGGCTTATCCGTCGGGGCCAGGGGTATTCGGTATGGGGGCCACCACAGTGTGGGACCCGTTCGCTGCATGTCATGGGTTATGATGCACAGGGGATTGTTTTTGCCCCTTTTGTAAGTGCAGCCATACGAGCGGGAGGACGGGGGTTCCCATGCTGCTTCGGTGTGCCCCTGCCCCTAAAAGGGGATGGTTAAGAGGGGAGGGGGTCCAGGGAACAGCCCCCTTACTGGGGGAAAATGGGCCCAGCCCAATTAATTTAAAGACACTTGAGGGAGACTACCACCCTCGCTCGAGAGCGGCTGCTCTCTTGCTAGGTTCTCACAGGGATTCAGGATCCCTTACGTGGGGGTTCGGCAAGCCTTCATGTCCGACAACCTTAGGTCGGTTGTGGGACATGAGGGCATTGTTCGGCCACACTAGCGAAGGCGGTGGCTGAGGGGAGGGTCCTTGGGCCCTTCCCGGAGCCCCCCTTCCCGAGTCTTGGGGTGTCCTCATTAGGGGTGGTCCCCAAAAAGGCGAGTGGTGAATTTAGGTTGATTCACCATTTGTCTTTTCCACACGGGGAGTCAGTGAATGATTTCATTCCTGGCGAGCTTTGTTCACTCCGGTATGCATCCTTTGATGCAGCCGTGACTATGGTTAGGAAGTGTGGGACAGGAGCCCTTATGGGTAAATGCGACATTAAGTCGGCATTTCGGCTCCTCCCCATACACCCAGACGGCTTTGAGCTGTTGGGCTTCCATTTCGAAGGTGGTTATTACGTGGACGGAGCCTTGCCTATGGATTGCTCTGTCTCGTGCTCTCTTTTCGAGAGTTTTAGCACCTTTTTGGAATGGGCGCTCAGGAGGCACAGTGGTCTGGGTACTGTCGTTCACTACCTTGATGATTTCTTGTTGGTGGGGCCTGCGCATTCGGAGCAATGTTTTGCTCTAATGCGGGACTTCGAAGCCCTTTGTGCTCAGTTAGGGGTGCCTTTAGCCTCTGAGAAGACCGAAGGCCCCGCCACCAGGATTACCTTTCTGGGTATTGAATTGGACTCCGTGGAGCAATCTTCCAGATTGCCCCTAGAGAAGCTGCTTAAGATCAGAAGAAAGCTCAATGAGGTGCTGGGCTGCCGGAAGGTTACCCTACGGCAGCTTCAGGAATAGGCAGGCATTCTTAATTTTGCCTGTCAGGTGGTTGTTCCTGGCAGGGCTTTTTCCAGGAGGTTGTACGACGCAATGAAGGGGCTCCGTTTGCCCCATCATCGTACCCGCCTTTGCGCTGTGGGTCAGGGCTGACCTCGACGTGTGGTGGGATTTCTTGGTCAGGTTTAATGGTTTGTCTTTTTGGAGGCACGAGCTTCTTTTGGAAGCCGAGTTGCAGCTCTGTTCTGATGCCGCAGGGACTTGTGGTTTCGGGGTAGTTTAGGTGACCAGTGGTGCTGGTCGGCATGGCCTCCGGAATGGAGCGCCTCTTCGTTGGTTAAGGAACTTACGTTCTTAGAGCTCTTCCCCTTGGTAGTGGCTTTAGAGCTTTGGGGGGAGCAGTTTAGGGACAAGACCGTGCACTTTTGGTGTGACAACCTAGCGGTTGTCCATGTGGTGAATGCCCTGTCCTCTAAGAGCGACGGGGTCATGCGGCTTGTCCGCCATTTTGTGCACAGGTCCTTGTCCCTAAACGCGTTGTTTTTGGCTAGGCATGTCCCCGGGTTGGATAACGGGGTCGCTGATGCCTTGTCCCGTGGTCAGTTGTCCAGGTTTCGGACCCTGGCCCCGTGGGCCCGAGAGTCGCCAGAGGCGTTCCCAGGCCACCTTTGGAGTCTGGGGGGGCTCCCGGGCGTAGGAGAGTAAGGGTCTGCTGGGCTATGGCCCTCTCTGTGGTGCCTGGCACTCTGGGGGATTAGCAGCAGACAGGTGCAGAGTTCGGGGAGTTCAGGCAGGATACGGGTTACCCCTATAGCTTGCCTGCCCCAGTTGTGTACCTGGCCATATTGGTGTCCAACTTAGGCAGTGTGGCCTTTCAGTTAGGACTTTGAGGTTCAGGTTGGCCGGCCTCGCCTTTTGTCTAAAGCGGGGGCTGGTTTGTGGATTTATGGCGAGTTCCGCATAGTGAAGATGCGGGACGGCTGGGCCAGGGCCTTCTCGCTGGTTGCTAGGTCCTTTCGGCCTTCCATCTCATTGCCTTAGTCGGGCGGGTTCTGGAGTACAGGGTTTGGCTAGGCCACGCGTGGATCCCACCGCTTGGGAACGCTCATTCCGCAGAGGTGCCGCCTCTAGTGCGGTGACGGCGTTCTCGATACTGAGGATTCGGGGATGCCGACCGCTGGCGGTCGACGGCCTGTTTTAGGCTACGAACGGCCAGTTGAGGGTCCGGGGTAAGATCTTAGGCCAGGGCTCCCTTTGGTCCCCTTCTATTCAACCCCGCCAGGACGGACCGACGGTGTTGCTTTGGGTCATGAGCGCTCCGAGACCACTCAGCAACACGGTACCGTCGGGGGTGGGGACCCTGCCGTCGTGGCGGCTGGGTCCTTGTTGTCTGGCGGGGGAGACGGGGTGTGCGGTGGGACGGGCGTTCTACCGCTATGCTGGGTGGGCGGCATCCCATTGCTGCGCCCAGGTGGTCCTGGGAGGGCGGCATCCCATTGCTGCACCCAGGAGGTGCTGGGAGGGCGGCATCCCGTTGCTGCGCCCAGATTGGTCCTGGGAGGGCGGCATCCCATTGCTGCGCCCAGGTGGTGCTGGGAGGGCAGCATCCCATTGCTGCGCCCAGTTGGTCCTGGGAGGGCGGCATCCCATTGCTGCGCCCAGTTGGTCCTGGGAGGGCGGCATCCCATTGCTGCGCCCAGTTGGTCCTGGGAGGGCGGCATCCCATTGCTGCACCCAGTTGGTCCTGGGAGGGCGGCATCCCATTGCTGCGCCCAGGAGGTGCTGGGAGGGCGGCATCCCGTTGCTGCGCCCAGATTGGTCCTGGGAGGGCGGCATCCCATTGCTGCGCCCAGGTGGTGCTGGGAGGGCGGCATCCCATTGCTGCGCCCAGGTGGTGCTGGGAGGGCGGCATCCCATTGCTGCGCCCAGTTGGTCCTGGGAGGGCGGCATCCCATTGCTGCGCCCAGTTGGGCTGGGAGGGCGGCATCCCATTGCTGCGCCCAGTCGGTGCCAGGGGCGGCATCCCATCGCTGCACTCAGAAGTGTGCTGGGAGGGCGGCATCCCATTGCTGCGCCCAGTTGGTGCTGGGAGGGCGGCATCCCATTGCTGCGCCCAGTTAGTGCCGGGGCGGCATCCCATTGCTGCGCCTGGATGTGTGCTGGGAGGGCGGCATCCCAGTTGGTCCTGGGAGGGCGGCATCCCGTTGCTGCGCCCAGTTGGTACTGGGAGGGCTGCATCCCATTGCGGCGCCCAGGTGGTGGGTCTTGCACCTCGGTGGCAAGGACCTGTGTGGGCCTGGGGGTCTACTTTTGATCTGCCAGGCTCGCGAAGCCTGCGGTGGCTTCGCACTGTGCGGCCCTCCACGCAAGTGGTGTGGTCGAGATCCTCACGGGGATCGCTTGGGGACGCCATTGCCCTTAGGGCCCTTCACCGGGTTAAACGGGGAGTTATTAAGGCCCTAGGTCCGGTAGCCAGAGAGTTAAGCGGGGTGGTAGTGGCCCATCCCCTCATCACCATAGACCGGCCATGGCTTTACCGGGCCGACGGCGTTCACCTGTCAGAACAGGGGAATGCCATTTTCTTACTGGACCTGCAGCGGTCTCTGCGTGAGCTGGCGCAGCTAGAGGGGGGAGTCGGGGGGCCAAGATAGAGATCTGACCCCCGCTCCGTGGCAGGTTAGGGGTGGAAAACTGGGGGGTGGTTTAGCAACCGCGCGTTCTCCCTTGGGCATCTTTGGGGATGATTGACAGGTTCTCTTCAAGCTCATGGAAGGTTCCTGCCTGAGCAGCTGGGGGGAACCTGTCTTTGGGTCCTGCACCTTTAAGTCCCCTGATAGGGGTTAGCTGGTGGGACCCCCCTCATGCAAAGCATGGCAGGGTCTCAGGTGATGGAGTGGTCCCTCACCTGGACTTGCATCGAGATACGCCCATGAGTTGCCCAGGAAGTTTTTGTCCTAACGTCATTTCCGCCCCGGAAGTATTTGTTTGACCCTGCAGGTCCATTTCCGGGTCATAGTTGATTATGCTAATATATGCAAATTTAATGAATAAATTATGCAAATTTATGTTAATAAAAATGACCCAGTTTGAATCCAGCTCTTGTGTCCGTGTCGTTACTCCGTCTCTCCTGCAAAATGTGATTGAAGAAACCATGGCTAGGTTTAACAGTGAAAATCCATATATAAAGTTAGTAATCATATTAAATCATGCATCCAGTCAGATGACACTTACCTCCTTGTCCAAACATTTCTGGTTATACAGTACATATACCACCTGTATATGTTCTCAGGTCATTCCTAAACAGTTGTCAGCGCCCCAAATAGCATCTGGAAAATAAATCAGATTCCAATCCAATTATCTCATACAAGGTTCGATTTATTAACAGAGCCATGTGGGTCACGCCATTGCCAACATGGCTCTGTTAATAAATCAAACCTTGGATGAGACAATTAGATTGGAATCTGATTTATTTCCCAGATGTTATTTGGGGCGCTGACATTTATCCCAATACTAGCTTCCTTCTAGTTCCCCACCCAGGTTAAGGTTTCTCCCTGATCCCCACACCCACAAGTTTATCACGAGGACCAGTCCAAGTGCAGAGATTTCACCGACCACTTCCTTACATTCCTGGATGCAGAACAAAAATGACCTTGGACTCTAAGAAAGGAATTTGTTGTGGCTAGTAACTTTCCCTCTCATGCAACCACCCCTCCCAGTTCCATAATATTATTATACAGTGGCAGGCCAAAGTGTCTAACTCCACTTTCAGGCTTTCGGCCTGGCAACAGTCTTGACTCAAAAAGCTGAGAATCATACATTAAAAATATGAAGAGCTGCCAATAACTAGAAAATATGTTGCTAAATAGATTAATTTTATGCAATTTCATCTATTTGCACACCAAAATATTATTGTGCTACTTTTCACTAAATAACATAGGTGTTAATTATTTTTCCCTTGGGACACTAATAATTGTTGCCCAATAATTTAAAAATTCAACTATTCCCTTTTTTGTGTTTAATGAAGTTCAAATTTCACTACCTCTTTACTCGAGGCAAAGAAAAAATTCTGAATGTAATAAGAACATGATTAGAAACCTTTTACTGATATATAAATTCTTTAATCAGTTTGCTGATACTCTGAATAATATTACTTTGTTATTCCAAGCAGGAGGGGGAAAATAGGACCCTTACTTAGCATTTGCTGGACTGTTCAAAATCATTTCCCATAATTTTTAATTTATTTTAAATCTGGGTAGGTGGAGACCTACATTCAACCAACAATTAACCTTTGAAGAGTAATTAAAAGCTGAAGGTAGTAAAGACCTTTCAGACCAATCAATTCACCTATAAAAGCTTCCTTTGATTGGAAAAGCCAAATGATTAATGTTTCTGAATGAAACAATTCAGCTGCTGTTTCTTTTCACTAATGTGCCAGGTAGAACATGTTCAAAAGTACAAAATTCCTGAAAATCTAGCAAATAATGTTCTGATGTATTCTTGCTTTCTTTTTCTTTTTAAATGAATGAAATCATTAGATGCCTTCAACATGTGGCAGCCATTCAGAAAACATGCCTCAATCAATTCTCATGACTACAACCTATATCAAACCAGATTTTCTCAGTGATATTGATGCTTCTTCCACTAACGTTAATATTTAATTCTACTGTGTCTGATTTTACAATGGAAAGCGAATAATCCAGGGAAAAAGCAAAATAAATAAATAAATGTTGAGTCAGACTATTAGCACTCAAGGATCACGATGAGAAATTCAGGCAAAGCTTCCCCATCCATTTAAACTATAGAATTGACTTTCTTGAAGATGAACTTGGCTCAGAGCAATGTAAGGAGTGAACCAAGTACAGTCAAACCTCGTCTTACGAACCTAATTGGTTCCAGGGGGAGGTTTGTAAGACGAAAGGTTCGTAAGACGAAACATTGTTTCCCATAGGAAACAATGTAAAGTCAATTAATCCGTGCAACCCCAAAAAAAACCCGCAAAAAAACCGCTGCCGCCCGGCTGTCACCTTGTTTTAAAAGGTGACAGCCGGGCGGCAGGGCTTCCCAGCACCCCCCCCACCCCGAACTTTTGCCGAACTTCCGGGTTCGGGGTGGGGGGGTGCTGGGAAGCCGCGCGGCTGTTTTAAAAGGTCACAGCCGGGCTGGGGGGCTTCCCAGCACCCCCCCAACCCCGAACCTGGAAGTTCAACAAAGGTTCGGGGTTTGGGGGGCTTCCCAGCTGTCTCCGAACACGCGGAAGTTCGGCTTTGGCGTTCAGCTTCGGGAGACAGCTGGGAGGCCGCGCGGCTGTTTTAAAAGGTCACAGCCGCGTTGGGGGGGCTTCCCAGCACCCCCCGAACCCTGAACATTTGCCGAACTTCCGGGTTCGGGGTTGGGGGGGTGCTGGGAAGCCCCCCAGCGCGGCTGTGACCTTTTAAAACAGCCGCGCGGCTTCCCAGCTGTCTCCGAATGCCGAACGCGGAAGTTTGGCTTTGGCGTTCGGCTTCGGGAGACAGCTGGGAAGCCACGCGGCTGTTTTAAAAGGTCACAGCTGCGCTGGGGGGGCTTCCCAGCACCCCCCAAAACCCCGAACTTTTGCCGAACTTCTGGGTTCGGGGTTGGGGGGTGCTGGGAAGCCCCCCCAGGCCGGCTGTGACCTTTTAAAACAGCCGCGCGGCTTCCCAGCAACCTCCCGAACTGAACCCGGGGTTCAGAAAAATTTTGTCTCTTCTTACGAACTTTTTTCGAGTTACGAACTGGCGTTCGGGAGGCTGCTGGGAAGCCCCGCCGCCCGGCTGTCACCTTTTAAAACAGCCACGTGGCTTCCCAGCTGTCTCCGAACGCCGGTTCGTAACTCGAAAAAAGTTCGTAAGAAGAGGCAATTTTTTTCTGAACCCCAGGTTCGTATCACGAGTTGTTCGTAAGACGAGGGGTTCGTATCTTGAGGTACCACTGTATATCAAGAAACAAAACATTTAACATGCTGAGTTGGTGTAATGTAAATCTACTACAAGTCATCTTTTTCCTTTCTTTTTCTGATTGAGAATAGCTGGTTCTGAGTAGGTCAGAAAATCAAACTTGATAATAGATGAAGTGATCTCCAGCCTCAACCTCTAACCACAATTGTCAAAGTAATATTTCTTAGAAGGGTTCCGATCCTATGAAAGCAGATGTGTGGCACATCCCATCGAGATGGCAAACCCATGAAGTGAGAGCTTCACACAATTCAAAAAGCCATATTCACATCCAATTAGGGCTGCCAAATTTGGAAAACTGCAGAAGTCAGTCTCCACTGTCTTAAAGAAAGGTAAATTAAGGCCATTAAAAAAAAACATTTCCTTACCATGGTTTTTAGGCTGGACTACTTTTTTAAATAGCAACAAAACTTTCTGACAGATGTGTAAAGATGATCATACAAAGACTTGTTTTATTCCATCATTTATGAATATCCCAGGCCCAATATCAGCAGTATGCTTAATATTGGAAACAAAGCTAATAGAACAGTCCTGTTCTTGAACCTGATGTTTCTTTAAATCTCATTTATTTCAGAATTATCAATGGGCAATGTAATCATTTAGTCAATCATTTATCTGCTGCAGAATGAAGGTCTCTTCTGCATGTTACAAACAATATGGTCCTGGGCAGTAATGGGCTGCCAAAATTTTTACTGCCACTCTGTGGGCATGGCTTATTTTGTGGATGTGGCTTGATGGGCATGTGACTGGGTAGGAGTGGCTTGCCGGCCATGTGACCATGTGGGAGTGGTTTGACAATCATGTGACTGGGGTGGCTTAAAGGTCATGTGACTTGATGGGAGTGGCTTACCAACCAAGGTAAGTTTTTAAATAGGTTGATTAAGTTACATTATTTGAATAGCCACAAAAAGGACAAATGATAGAGAGCATTATTTGTTGAGGAGCACAGTAACATTTTAAGGTTTTGTATGGAACCCACAAGGTTCAGTATTAAAACTGATTAGGCAAGTAGCTAAATTTCCTTTAATTGCAATAAAAGTTCAGTTCTAGATAATGATTAAATGATAAAAGTGTTTATGGGTAAAATTATAATATTTAATTGTTTCCTATTTTAAAAGTAATTATCATACTAAGATACTGGAGAAGGAAGGACAATAAAAAACTATTAAGTATTCAATAAATAGTGCATAAACTTAATACCAACACTGTGTCGCCCCACCCCACACATGGGGGCAGCAGCCCATTACTGGTCCTGAGGTTTCTTTTGCTAATTGGGCCCACAATACTTGCTATTTCATTGACTCACTTTGTTTTAGGTCTCTTTCATGGATGCTTTTTATCAATCAGTTCTATCACCGCCTTGGTCCACCTGCCATCAGTTCATCTTTTATTCTCAAATTCAGTTCTTTTATTCTTTTGATGATATCATATACTTGCATTTGTTCAATAATTGCTAAATAATTGCTGCTAATTTAGTTTGCATTGATTTTATATCGTGTTAAGCTAACAATATTTATTTCTGTAGTTTTTCAAGCATTGCTGTCCTACAACATTCAGCATCCTTTAACTGTTGGCTTCAAGAGATAAACAGGAGAGCAGTCACTGAGGAAGAAGAAAGCCAGCACAGAACAAAGCTTGTGGCAGGATAAGGTGGAAAACACCAGTTCAATTAGATGTCAAGTCCGATGGTCTTAGTAATAGGCTAGGCATAAGACAAAGGAGTGTCAAATGGACATGCCCTTGAATAACTGTTGGTAAGGTAACAAGTGAACGCTTTGGTGAGCATTTCCTGCTTTCATGTGCATGGGAAATAAAACCACTTTCTAACTGCTGACTCTGCTACTCTGCCTTTTGTCCTTTTCTCTTCTATGACATGTGGACTTCAACTTCCAGAATTCTTGAGCCAATCATGCTAGCTCAGGAATTCTGGGAGTTGAAGTCCACATGTCATAGAAAAGCCATCTTTGCCTACCCCTGACCTAACTGATGACATTTATGCTCCTTCTCAAGCAGTTGCCTGGAATATTTGCAGAAACCCAAAATTTACTCACATTCCATCTGGGGATATTGTAATGTATTTGTGCACCTTTTAAACATCCCAGCAGCCCAGCATTGTTGACATTAATGGAGACACTATAATTGCAATACCTAGGAAAATAACCATTTAAAAAGTATTTTCAAAACAATTACCTGGTGCACACAAAATCTGTTTGGAGTGAAACAATATGTAGCAAATGTTCCAAAATAACCAGCCAGGTGGTTGTGGTGGGGTTTTTTTTAAGGTTGTATACCGTCTCCATTGAAATGGCAGACTCTGGCTGATTGAATGCTGTTTGCTTGCACAGAAGCAAGTATAAGAGCAATCTGCCAGTTCCCTAATTAGGATAAATGTACAAGCTGTCTGATTTTAATTGAACAATAAAGTCAAGGGTTTTTTTTAGATATTGTAATTGGGTACCCAAAAACATGCATATTCTATTTTGGAATTGTAAACCTTAATAATAATAATTAATATCACATGTGTGTGTGCATGTGTGGATAGATTATATTATATTATATTAGATTCACAGTTATTTCAACCTTAATAGACAATTGGAATGGAGAAAAGAAAAACAGAATACCATTAGTTCAGCCTAATGTTATATTGGAGATAATACCTTATGAATATATCTGAGTACAGTGGTACCTCTACTTACAAACTTAATTCATTCCATGACCAGATTCTTAAGTAGAAAAGTTTGTAAGAAGAAGCAATTTTTTCCCATAGGAATCAATGTAAAAGCAAATAATGCATGCAATTGGGGAAACCATAGGGAGGGTGGAGGCCCTGTTTCCTCCCAGGAGATTCCTAGACAGGCCCCACAGAGGTTTCTCCTGCCTTTTCCGGCCCTGTTTCCTCCCAGGAGATTCCTAGAGTCAAAATAGGGCAGGCCCTCTCAAATCCAGCATCTGTTAATAGTGGTGTCCTCCAAGGCATTGTTTTAGAACCCACACTCTTTCTGCTTTGCATCAATGACCTATGCCAGTGATGGTGAACCTATGGCATGGGTGCCACAGGTGGCACGCGGAGCCATATCTGCTGGCACATGAGCAGTTGCCCTAGTTCAGCTCCAACGTGCATGTGTGTTCCAGCCAGCTGATTTTTTGCTTGCACAGAAGCTCTGGGAGGTCATTTTTGGCTTCCAGAAAGCCTCTAGGGGGATGGGGAGGGCGTTTTTACCCTCCCCCAACTCCAAGGAAGCCTTTGGAGCCTGGGGAGGGTAAAACACGAACCTACTGGGCCCACCAGAAGTTGGAAAACAGGCTATTTCCGGCTTCCAGAGAGCCTCCTGGGAGGGAGGAAGCTGTTTTCGCACTTCCCACGCATTGAATTATGGGTGTGGGCACTCACGCATGTGCAATAGTGCACGCCCACACTCTTTTGGCACCCAAGGAAAAAAAAGGTTCCCCATCACTGACCTATTCAATCATATTAAAAAGAAGCTGCATCCTTTTTGATGATGATGTAAAATTATTTAACACCACTGGCTTACAAAGGTCTGCTGCCCTACAAGGAGACCTTGACTATGTGTCATAGTGGTTGCATAATTGGCAACTCGAAATTTGAACTAATAAATGCTCTGTCCTACACATTGGCAATAAAATCAGAACACCAAATACAAGTTGGGCGGAAAAGATCTTGTAGATGACCCTCACTCTGTCAAGGACCTATGAGTACTTATCTCCAAAAGGGCATTAAGAGTCATTAACCCAATTTTGCAAAACCTTTTCTCTGGTAATATTGTTTTGCTGACTAGGGCATACAAAGTCTTTGCCAGACCAATTTTTGAATATAGCTCATCACCTGGAACCCACTCTGTATATTGGATTTTAACACGATTGAGTGGGTTCAGAGGTATTTCATGAGATTTATATTACTTACAAGAAAGAGAAGTACAGTAGTGCAGAATTATTGAAGAAAAGTAATGCATGATTATTAATAAATAGTTAAAGAGGAAGGAGCCAAAAATATGGAATTTAACTTGGATAAAATGATTCCAGATCCAAATATACAGAATTATCTTAAAATATCTTGTTAAACGATACCTATTATCCAAGATGTCTAGAACCTTGGCTGTCACCTGCATAGTGCATGAGTCAAAAAGAGGGCAGTGAAAATATTTACTGATCCCTCACATCCTGGACATAAATTGTTTCAACGCCTACCTTCAAAATGAAGACAACTAGACACAAGAACAGTTTTTTCCTGAATGCCATCACTCTGCTAAACAAATAATTTCCTCATCACTGTCAAACTATTCACTAAGGCTGCATCACTATTACTATTATTCATCAAATCCTCCCACTTATGACTGTATGACTGTAACTTGTTGCCTGTATCTTTATGATTTATATTATTATTATTTCCTGATTGCTTATTTGTACCCAATGACAATCATTAAGTGTTGTACCTCATGATTCTTGACAAATGTATCTTTTCATTTATGTACACTGAGAAGTTATGCACCAAAGACAAATTCCTCATGTGTCCAATCATACTTGACCAATAAATAATTTTATTCTATTCCACATACAAGTGACATTTTCTAGCTATTTGTATTTGGTAATGTGCTAATTAAAATGCTTGAATTAAATATTGGAAAGTCAGGTATGAACTCTCTGACACATTACTTAGGGGAAATTAAACTTTGTGGAATCTAGTTCTAAATAAATGCAGATAGTATTGGCAATGTCAAATATGTTGACTTCAGAAGTTTATTAGGGGGTCTTGGCAATCTTATAATGTGCTATCACTTGGGGAAAAAACAAAATCTATGAAAAAATATAAGCTAAGATAGTTGAAGAATGATCAAGAGCCATGAAATGGCCAGGGGAGGGGGGGAATGGAAGTGAATGAAAAGGATCTTGGCTGACTCTTAGAACAGGGGTGTCCAACCCTGCCAACCTTAAGATTTGTGGCCTTCCCCATGCCAGCTGACATCCACAAGTCTTAAAGTTGCCAAGGTTGGGCAATCCTGCCCTAGAATACACCCTCCCTACTGCCGGCAGCACTTTGCTCTAAAAATCCCATTTGTTTTTGCATTCTAGAAATAATTTTCAATAGAATTGGGTTTGGGTAAGAATATCAAGCAGTCAGCAGTTTTGAAAGTCAAACTTTAGATTACATTTGAAGAATGTATTTTATTAATTTTATTCAGCTTTGTGTCCTATTCTTTAGGAATGGTCTTCTTTTATTCAAACCACTACATAAAAAGTAATTGGATAAATTAAACTTGGATTTCACTATACAGCTCAATGTAGAAATACATTTATATTGTATATGTAATACTGTATATGACTTCTTTCATTTCAAATATGAGCATTTACACTCATTACTAAACAAGATCAGTATGCTAATTATATTAACAATTCTTTCCATCTCGTTCCTTTCATGCCAAACAAAGGCATTTGTCTTTCCTTCCATCTTCTATATTTGTGTTTTTTCAGGTTTTGATACCAGTATCACCTCAATTCAAAATCACAAAATATGCATTGTCTCAACCCAATTTTCTTGCAGCAATTATATATAGACAATTTGCTACCTTGTAAATATACTCTAAGCCAGAGCATATGAAAATATTTATTTTCACAATGAAATTAAAATATATTCTGTAATCTAGATAATAATCATTTTAATGCAAACTGAAACAATGCAGTCTGATGCATAGTTTGGAGCCTCACATAATGCAGTGTGATGCAGGCTACTACGAAGACATCTTAGCTTCAGAGCCATTTTGTATTTCTGAGAAATGTACTTTTTAACTAAAACATTATTTATAGTGCCTTTAATTAAAATATCTAAAGGATTTTTCCTCATATCAGAGGAATATTCAGTAAAACAAAAGATCAATAAAAGTTTATACTCTCAGAAAAAAGATGGCTGATAATTTATGTTTGATTATTTCTTAATTATACAATGAAGGCAATAGGGACCACAAAGACCAGTTTAATATAGAAAAAACCCTCCTCCAGTGGTTTTTTAGTAGCATATAGGTATAGTCAATCCAATATTGTGTGCTGTACATTGTGTTCCCTCTGTGAACCAACTCAGCTTGATTAGCAAAAGACTTATTCTTTAATCTTATGGTTGCAGAGAAAACAGGAGGAGGAAAGAGTATTATGTATGTTCATTGCCTTGAGTTACTTCTAAAGCAGGCATGTCAAATTCAAAGCCGATGGACCATATGCAATTAATGGGCTCAAAGCAGCCATGAGGTGAAGAAACAGTGAAGGACCAGCCTGCAGTACCTCTGCATGCATCCCTCCTGAGTTCCATTTTCACTGGCAGACAATAGCATGAGGCTGTCGCAGCCAAAAATGGAGCTCCGGAACCCATTTTGCTGGCAGAGACCTCAGGCCACCATAGGCTCCCCCCAACATGAGTGACCACCATAGGCTCCCCCCAACATGAGTGACACCCCAAGCTAAAAAGCAAAAAACCTCACTGAAATGCGCCTGAAATGCGCCTGCACGTATGTCCCCGTGCGTGATTTTGCTATCTGCAAAGGAGCAGGAAGCATAATTGGGCTCAATCCCACACTCGTGTTCCAGAGCCATGGAGCTGCACTCAATTAGCCATTTTGGCAGCAGCCCACCAGTACTTATATCCGTCCTTTCATTAAGGAGCTTGTGGTGCCATAACACTCCATCCTGTTTACTACAATAACCCCATAACAAAAGTCCTTGAACTGAGAGAAAGCCACTGGCTTCAAATCATAAGTGAGCCTCTCTGGCTTTTGTATAGAGTAGAACTTAGACCTTCCTGCTTCTCTATTTTGTTGCAATAATATGTATTGATATCAAAGAAATGAATATAAGACAAGACAAGAAGGAAAAAAACAACATGAATACATGCACACACACAAAGAGAGATGAATGAACCAGATTTAGGAGTATATTTAAAAGAGCTGAATAACTGAAGGCAAATTTGACACTTAAGATAAAAAGGACTGTATTACAAATCAGATAAACAGACTGAAAGATCAGAAAAGACAAAATTAAGAGTATCATCTGAGAAAAGTTTGCCCAAGCTAGAAAAACGTATTTCTTTATTTAGTCATTTATTTACAGAACTTTATATGCCACTCAAATCCCGCAGTATTTAGATTTTCTTCTCATGGAAAAATATTAAAATAGCAGAATAATATCGCAAAAATAGCAAAACAAAAATGTAAATGTACGACTTATTCTGATTTTAGGAGGTAAATATTTGAGAAATTTTATTTCTTCTGGGGTCCTGCAAATAATAATCCAAACCCAGAGCAAGCCCCCCCTACTTCGGGAATAGGTGGTTCCATAGATATCTGAACCCTAAATTACATAAGGCTGAAACATTTATTTGAGGGCTGTTCTGTGCTTTGTGTGAGGACAAATATGGTACTTATCTAAAATAGTTCAGTATTTTCTAGAATTGCATAGCATAGCAACAGCACTAGCAATAGCACTTAGACTTACATACCACTTCACGGTGCTTCACAGTCTGTTCTAAGCAGTTTACAGAGAGTAAGCATGTTGCCCCCAACAATCTGGGTCCTCATTTTACTGACCTTGGAAGGTTGGAAGACTGAGTCAACCTTGAGCCTACTGAGATTTGAACTGCCAAATTGCAGGCAGCAGGCTGACAGCAGAAGTAGCCAGTAGTACTGCATTCTAAGTACTGCACCACCATGGCTCTAAAATGGCATAATCATACAATACCCGTAAAAGGCATTGCTTTGTTGCAAACAGTTATCAGACCTATGTTCTCATGCTCAAACAGTTATTTTGGAGATTGAATCTGAAGTGCTCTGCAGCCCAGGTAGAGATAAAAAGAATAGCAGAATAAAATTCTCCTTCAGTTTCTCTTCCTCTCAGTGTCTCCAAATGAACCTGTCTGTACAGATTGTAGAAAGGAGAGGCACCAGAAGAAGGGCAGCCATTCCACCAAAGCTGATAATCAAAGATTGCAGGGGTGATAAAATCCATTGATTGCCTACTCGCATTGCTATCAGAGACCCTATCAGTTACAACTGACTCTCAGCTTTGTCCGTGTAGTGCCTGAAGCGCTGCAAAGCCAGCAGTATCGAAAAATCCACTGAATCTCTGAATTGCCTTCAAATCTCTCCAAGGTACTTCAAAGGCACCCGACTGGATTTGAAAGTGGTATTTAATTGACTTCTCCTACTAATTAAACCACCCATTTGAAGCTTCACAAAACCTCATGCATTAGGCAGGGGAGATCTTTATGCCTGTCAATGCTCATATAGATATTACTGCCTTTACTGCATCTGAACGATGGCAAGATTATATTATATTATCATTATATTACCTAGGCATTGATTGTGGGATTGTGGAAAATCTTTCTAAAACTTCTTTATTGCCTTGGGATACCATTAGACCTGCCTATTGCAAATCCATTTTTAAAAGTTATTCGGCTAACAAGCTTTATATACACTGTATGCAAAGAGATAAGTATTTATTTACAGTAGAGGAATATCACTATTTTATATCTTAATATCTTTGAGGATTTCTTCTTTCAAAGTCATGTATATCAAATGAACAAAAGCAGAAATAATAGTAATTGTTTTAAAATTCTCTATGCCATAGTTGTGTGTACTTCCTAACGGGAAAAGAAGACTTATTTCAGTTCTGAAATTAACCTTAGATAAAAAAAATAACTGTAGTTTCTTTTTCCTACAATGAGGCTGAGAAATTTGCCTCAATAGTATGTTTCTGTGCTCAGTGGATGTCCAACCTGGATTTAACAGAAATATTTATTTACTTAACTTCCTCCATGAAGCACCAGTTATAATGAATGCCTACCTAACCGACTGCCTCTTTCACTATCAATTATACTGGGACATCTTTGAATATAAATCATATATAATTCCTACCTTGCATGAATATAAGTTTATAGTATTTTCTGTACTGAGGCTTTGAATTAAAAATTATATAAACGTGGCTGGAATACACACAGACTGAATTATCATTATTTTTATTTTATTTTATTTATTTTAATTTTTTTTTAAAGTTTCTTCTTGTATGCAAATATTTCTAAGTTATAAACTAAAAGATAAATTTAATGTGACACTTATTAAATCAGACTGCTAAAGTAACAGTGACATGTCTGAAGATCCTGGGACATCCTTGCTTTTTTAAAAATTTCAAAATTAGCTCTTTGGGGTCTCCTTGTATTTTAATAAAGTTTTAATAAAGTTAATGATATGCCAATATCCAAAAGAGAGGACTTTTTATTTAAAACCGAGCCTGCAGTAAGTGCAAGTTAGCACCAGAACAATTGTCCCAGGTACCCCAAATGTTTATGGCATGTATTTTATTGTGAAACATGTTCTTGCGATATCAAGTCCTTGTCATAAAGCTTTGAAACTTCAACCTTTGCTTGTTTCATATGATGGATGCTGCCTTGTTCCATGAACTTTGGTTATTGGTAGGAACACTATTGAACTTGGACTGTATTTATGACTATGCCTTTGCAAACTGGATTTATAACCTTAAAAATTCCTAAGTAATTGATTCCAGCCTGAAGGGTCAAGACACAAAAGTTTCACTGAGATATATTTTTGAAATATTTCCTCTGTACTACTTTAAGCAGAGTATGCCACTTCAGACTCCAAATTGTGCAGCAAATATCTTATCCGGAAGGTGAATTAAACCAATGCAATAGGTGGATTATTCCAATTCAAAAATGGATATATATTTTTTAAAAATCCTATGGTTTTACCAAAACGTTTGCATTCTGATCTCTGACTTGCTTTGTTGGATTTACAGCCTTGCTGCTTTAACTCATTTTCAAGGCCAGTAGGCTGGTGCTTCTGTCCTTGTGCTAGGGTGAACACAGTGAGACCTGAGCTGCCTTCCCTCTATAAATACTGGTGGGTGGGTGGGGAGTGCTGGCTCAGCAGCTGCAGGCCCTGTTGAAACTTCCTGGTGGGGTAACACCTGGGGTCATTGATGTAATTGATGTATGCTGATTAGATGATGTTTGTGGATTGAGGGTTATATCCTGAGTAGTTGGAGCTTGCAGACTACCTAGCTGTTTTGTAATATGTGTCTGGGATGTAACAATTTTGGTTTGGCTGAGAGTTTGTGGTCTTGTCATGTTTTTATGGTGTTTGTCAGTTTGCTTTGTGTGTATGTCAGAGGGGGCTGCAACAGTTGGGGCACTGCTATAGTTTGGTTTCTGGGTGGTGGTTGTATTTGGTCTGTAGGGTGGGTGTGGGTTTGGGTCTGATGGAGGTGATTTGTGGTAGTATCCTGTGTTGTTCTGGGTCTGGTTTCAGTTTGTATGGCTGGGATGCGTTTGTTAATGAGGGCTGATTTCCAGATGTCTGGTAGGTAGGAGGTATCATCACGTTTGTTCATATTGTGGGATTGTTTTTCTATTTCAACCACCATTCAACTACCACCATCACCTCCACCAGACCCAAACCCACACTCACCCTACAGACCAAATACAACCACCACTCAGAAATCAAACTACAAACTACTTGCGTTCCTCAAGGCAGTGTACTTGGACGAAGACTCTTCATTCTCTACATAAATGACCTTTGCAATCACATTACAAGCAACTGTGTCCTCTTCTCTGTTGTGGTTCAGCCTGAGCCAGATCAAAGACCAGCTGCGTCTCTGCTGGCTCCATGCCTGGGGGAGTCTGAGAGCGGAGGGGAGAGTTCTTTGCAGCCGGACAGTGAAGACAGCAGTCAAGAAAGTGAAGATGAAGCAAGGCCTGGGAGCCCTGGGGAAGGGCTATCTCAAGCAAGTAGCTTTGATTCTCTGGATTCCCTGGAGTCCCTGGATGACGAAGAACAAGCTATCATTAGTATGCGGCAGAGATGCATAGCTCAAAGGAGAACTCAACTGCGTAGATATTATCAGTGCTGAATGAGGAGTACCTGGGGGTTGGGTGTGGTCCTCATTAGCAGGGAAGGGTTTATAAGGCATGAGAACCATTTCGGCAGTGTGGAATGTTATCAAAGAGGAGTTGGTGTTATCTGCATTTTCTCTGAGCGTTTTTGTTCCTGGCTCATGGCCCAGCAGTCTTGAAGACCGGTGGGAGGTTTGTGTCTGTTAGCTCAACAGCCTCGTTTGGCATTAAGGATCCTGTTTTTCTGTATGAACAATTGCTTTCGTGTTTCTTTTGGAGTTCCAGTGCTTTCCTGACCTGTAAGGACATTTTCTGTTGGCTTCTTTTCTCTTTACCATTATAAAACTGTGTTTGGATTCAACCGGTGTGCCTGGATTATCTTTTTGAGTTGGTCATAGCTTCCAGAGTGACCCAGACAGAACATTCTCTGATGATGTAAAACTTTTCAACATGACCTATAACACAGCGTCTCTCCAGGAAGACCTCGACTTTGAAAGCTTAGAACTTGTGAAGTTTCTGAACGAATTGCTTAATGGGAGGGGGGTGCTCATAGGTGGGCTCACAGGATGGAGCGCGGTAGTTTAAAAGCGGTGGTGAATGCATTAGCAAACCAACATTGACAACATTTCATTTCATAACATTGAGTAATTGTGAGTATGTGCTAGAACACTGAAGATAAATAGCTACAACCAGTGAATGGCTACCAAACTTTTTACTACCACACTGTGGGCGTGTCTTATGCAATGTGCCCTGCAGTTTCTTTCAATATCTTTCAGTGCAAATTGGGTGTTCTGGAGTGGAGCTCCATTTTTGCTAACCCACTGCACAAACACCCAGGCAGTAGCCCACCCCTGCCTACAACCCTGTTCTTTGGTTGTTGAGTGTTTTCTTGTTACTTGGATCTGGAACCTGACATAGACACTATCTTGCAAATCAATATGCTGTTAAGTGATCTCACCAAGTAGGATGTGTATGGAGCATAATGACACACACAGGTTGCAACATCCATATAAATTGACTTCTCAATCATCTCAATCATCCACTGAATTAAACACAGCAGAATTCTACAAAACTGTGTGATTTTTAAAAAAAATAACAAAACAATTTTCAGACATTTTTCTTAAGGAATCTGTAAAGTGTAAGGATTTTCCCCCTGGAAGGCAATGGTGAATAATGAGATTTTCAGTATCAAAATGTTTATGCTTTTTTTTTCTCCTGAGATCAACCAAGAAAATAGGAATCAAATGCAGCTAATACAGAAATCAGAATTCATGTCTTTATTTTAGCTCACGCAAGTGCCCTAAGCTACCTTGGCAGTTCTTTTAGGAAAGTAAAAGCTGATTAAAAATGCCATAAATCACAACATCAAAAGTTACTCAATAGAAAAGTTTTTCCATGCAGATATAATCATTTTGGAGAAACAGTTACTCTCTCCCTAGTAGAATTAAACAAATACAATCCAGCTTTTTTACAGATATTTTCCATCATGCAATCAAACCAGATTGACACAGATTGGCCTAACTGAAGCATTTACTCATGCCATGAGAGATAGTAAGAGCACACAACAGATTTAAACGTAATATTAACTGCTCCAAACTTGACTGTAAAAAATATGACTTCAGTAACCGAGTTGTCGAAGAGTGGAACTCATTACCGGACTCCATAGTGTCATCCCCAAACCCCCAACACTTTACCCTTAGATTATCTACGGTTGATCTGTCCAGATTCCTAAGAGGTCAGTAAGGGGCGAGTACAAGTGCACTAGAGTGCCTTCCGTCCCCTGTCCTATTGCTCTCTTATATCTCCTATACCTTTCTTCTATTCCTATATCTCTTCTTCTATTCTTTCATTGATATGTTCTATTACTATATCTTCTTTTCTATTATTTCTTAGATATATTTTACTATGAGTATCTCCTCTATAACCTTCATCATGTACTTTACTATGTTATATAGATATATACCCACTAAAATCCTCATTGTGTATTGGACAAAATAAATAAATAAATAAATAAAATATCAGATAAACTCATCAGAATATTCAGAGCTTTCATAACAATATCCACATCGACTTTTAGCAACATCTACATCAACTTTTAAAAGCCAGATGCAAATCATTGTAGCAAGTAGCTTCCCTACTTAGATTTAATTTGGCGTTTCAAATCTTTAAAATATTGGGGGGTTCCTCCTAAAACAACATAGTTTTTAGAGTGCACTATTTTCATAGAAAGCCTTCTGCTTCTAAAGCCAAGAGAATACTAATGGAAATTCTTCTGGACGTGGACAGACAACCATCTCAGTCACACTTCCCATAGTCACACTTTTGTGGAAAACCTTAGTTTAATACACTGCTCAAAAAAATAAAGGGAACACTTAAACAACACAATATAACTCCAAGTAAATCAAACTTCTGTGAAATCAAACTGTCAATTTAGGAAGCAACACTGATTGACAATCAATTTCATTTTGTTGTCAGCACATTCAACTTTGTACAGAACAAAGTATTCAATGGGAATATTTCATTCATTCAGATGTAGGATGTGTTATCTGAGTGTTCCCTTTATTTTTTTGAGCAGTATACTTTGGTCCTTGACCAAATATGAATCATATATTGTTGCAGTTATTTTGTGCAGGACAAAATCAATATGGCAGGTAGTCCTTTTGGCAACCAAAAGTTCATGTCAAAACTCAAGGAAGAATTTAGAATGGGGGTGTTTATAACCACACTGGCTCCAAAAAGCCCATCCTGTAAGTGTCACCTGGCTTTTGGGCCAGACTTTTTCAGCCAGTATCCTTGACAGCAGAAAAGATGCTTCATGGAATGACAACAATCTAACAATTTGATTATAACAAAATGGTTAAAAGCAGAAGCATGGGGTTGAATATGAGTTAAACCTAATAATAAAACAAAACAAAATGTTGTTCCATTAATGTGATCACTTCACTTTTAAGACTAAAATAACTATTGTTGTTAATACTGATAGTACAACTTTGACATTCATATTAAATCTATATTCTTTGCTATAAAGTAGTGATTAAATCTACAGTATGTGAGATGAGAAGGAAGACTGTAGTCTAAAATGTTGATACTTATTAAGAAAGAGGAGCAATCACAACTTGTCTGATTTCATTGTTGTGAGTTGTCTGTAAAGCTTAAGCCCTTCATGGCACCGGACCAGGGTATCTACGAGACCGCCTTCTGCCGCACAAATCCCAGCGACCGGTTAGGTCCCACAGAGTTGGTCTTCTCCGGGTCCCGTCGACTAAACAATGTCGTCTGGCGGGACTCAGGGGAAGAGCCTTCTCTGTGGCAGCTCCGACCCTCTGGAATCAGCTCCCTCCAGAGATTAGAACTGCCCCCATCCTCCTTGCCTTTTGTAAACTCCTTAAAACCCACCTCTGTCGTCAAGCATGTAGTTTTTGTGCATGATATGACTGTATGTATGTTTTTATATATTGGGGTTTCTTGCTTTTTAGACTTTTAAATGTACTATTGTTATTTTAGATTCTAACTATTAGATTTGTCATTATATATTGTTTTTATCACTGTTGTGAGCTGCCCCGAGTCTACGGAGAGGGGCGGCATACAAATCTAAATAATAATAATAATAATAATAATAATAATAATAATAATAATAATAATAATAATAAGTATTTTATCAAATAAGGGTAAATAAAACAGACTCTACTGTCCCTATAAAATCAGCAATACAATAAGGACAGTAGATTCTATATCAGTTGTATCAATTGAACATAATCAAAGCTGAGGGTGAAGTATTAAATCAAGGTGTTGTAAAGATTCTCAATAGTTTGGAAATTGTGATGAAGTTTTCTTGCAGTCTGACAAGAGGAGAATGTCTGCTTAGAGAAATGTTGATGGGTAAGTAGGACTGGGAAAGTTGACTGTCCATGTCCATAAAAGTTTTCATCAGTTTTCTCTTGGCTTCTTCATACTTTAGAAATACAAGGGTTTCCCAAGAGAAATAGTAACAAAGCAATTTTTCTCTGAGCATTATGATCAGAGGTCGGTTTCAGCAGGTTTTGAAATGGGGATTTTGCAGTAATCTTCCCCTGGAATGGGCAAAGAATTGAGATTTTACAGTATCCTTCTGCTGGAATGGGCTGGGAATGGACATTTTACTGTATCCTTCCCCTGCCACACCCACCAAGCCATGCCAACCAAATCAGTCACGCCCACCAAGCCACACCCACAGAACTGGTAGTAAAAAAAATTGAATCCCACCACTGATTATGATCATCTATTATATCTATTAAAAAGTCCAGGGGGCAAAAAGTTTAACGGTATTGCAGGCAAGCTCTGCCCATAGTCTGGAGTTTGATCTTGATGAACTCAAGGTTAACTCAGCTTTCCATCCATGGGTAAACAAGGACTCCGATTGTTGCAGGCAATATGCTGACACTGTAAACCACAGGGTGCTGCAGAGTGCTGTAAATCACTATGGAGTGGTATATAAGTCTATGTGCTATGGCTATTACTCTCAGAGGGATCAATTTTGTGGGCAGGAAATTCAACATCAGAAAATTAACTAGATTCAATCCTAATTTTACTATGTCATCTCACCACAGAGGACAACATTGAAGACACTTGATACATAATTCTAAAAAGTTTAAACCCCACAGTTTCTACCTTGGAATAGTTGCTGGGATAGGAGTTCAGAACATGCTTAAATGGTAAACAGTTTTAAAGTGTCAGGAATGAATAAATCACCTCTGGTTTGGTAAAAGATGCCAATGCCAAAGCTGATTTTTGGGCATTCTAACTATAATTTGAATATGTGGGGAAAAAATAATTCCAAGGTATTTAAACATCTTGAGTTGCTCAATTTTGTGGTCATTTAATTGCCATGTATGGATTGGTGCTTAGCAAAGACCATTATTACTGACCTTTTGTAGTTTAGCATTAGCAAGAGATGTTAAAGCATGTTTTAAGCCAATTGGTGCCTGCAATAGAAAAAGTGCATCATCAGCATACAAGCACACTAGGATGGCCTCTGAGCTAATTTCAGAGTAAAGACATTGAGATTGTTCTTGAGGGGCAACCAAAGAATTATATAGAAGTGAAACAACTATGGGGTTAGACTCAGCCTAAATCTCACCACAGAAGGAAGTGCTTTTAGTAAGATGATGATGATGATGATGATGATGATGATGATGATGATAATAATAACAACAATAATAATAATAATAATAATAATTTATTAGATTTGTATGCCGCCCCTCTCCGAAGACTCGGGGCGGCTCACAACAATAATAAAAACAATATTATAGTAGAACAAATCTAATATTAAAAAACATATAAAACCCTATAATTATTTAAAAAACCAAGCAACACATTCATACCAAACATAAAACAAAATATAAAAGAGCCTGGGGAAAATATGTCTCAACTCCCCCATGCCTGTGAGTGAGTCTTGAGTAGTTTACGAAAGACAGGGAGGGTGGGGGCAGTTCTAATCTCCGGGGGGAGTTGATAGATAGTAGTTTTTAGGATAAATCTTAGTTTTAGGCAGATTTTATGTAGCTTATATAAGCAAAAAAAAAGTAAACAGCTACTATTGCAGAGTTAACAAGATTATCCCACAATTAAAATTCTGGATATTGAATCAAAAGCAAAATCAAAAATCAAGGAAGGTGGGAGCAAGGCTCTTGATTTGCTCTCAAATGCTACAAATCAAAAGCTTGGTCCAAACTTAGCATATGTACAGCACTTGCCCAAAAGTCTCTAGAGCAAACACATCAGCTCGCTACACCACAGTTGCAGAAGGCAGTTATACAATTACAGAAAAGGAGGAATTGCAAACAGTTGTTTATGAGTGTTCCTTCATTTTCCGAAACTCATTTTTTCCTTGAATACAAAGCACTCCACAATATTAATCTATAGGGCTCATGTTGTGCTGCCTTCTAAGGAACAATAATTATCTACCATACTTCTAACAGATTTCAGAAGTACAAATAAAGCTAAAATTTTAGAAACAAGTTGAAGTTAAAAATTAGAAATGATGGCTGTGAAAGGCAGTCTGGGGGCCTTTCTGCATATGCAGTGCTTTAGTATAGAAGCACTTTTATAGAACACAAGGAAGAATAGAATTGAATAGAATTTTATTGGCCAAGTGTGATTGGACACACAAGGAATTTGTTTTGGTATGTATGCTCTCAGTGGAAAAGGTAAGTTTGTCAAAAATCATAAGGTACAATACTTAATGACAGTCTCTGTATAAATAAGCAATCAAATCATTTTAGGAACCAGTCAATATAAATTGTAGGGATACAAGCAATACAGTCATACAGTCATTTGTGGGATGAGATGGGTGATGGGAATGATGAGAAGATTAATAGTAGTGCAGACTTAGTAAATAGTTTGACAGTGTTGAGGGAATTATTTGTTTAGCAGAGTTATGGTGTTCAGGAAAAAACTGTTCTGGTGTCTAGTTGTTTTGAGGGTAGGGGGCAGTGGTGGGCTACGAGCCTGAATGCTAAATTGCACTCGCCGCCGCAGCTCGTACATTTTTGTGCGGCTTGTACATTTTTGCGCGGCCAGTGCGATTTTGCTGCTGCACCTGTAGAGGCAGCAAAATCATGCACAGAGCCGCAGGTGTGCCCGTGTTTCGGTGAGGTTTTTTTACTTCCATGCATGCCGAAACAGAGGCACACCTGCGGCTCTGTGCGTGATTTTGCGACCTCCACAAGAACCTATGAGCCGCAGTGGTGAGCACAATTTAGCATTCTAGCTCGTAGCCCACTGCTGGTAG
The DNA here is from genome assembly GCF_031021105.1 of Erythrolamprus reginae. Taxonomy (NCBI): domain Eukaryota; kingdom Metazoa; phylum Chordata; class Lepidosauria; order Squamata; family Dipsadidae; genus Erythrolamprus; species Erythrolamprus reginae. Next base: position 284,372,321 of record NC_091951.1, read on the forward strand.
GAGGTGAAACAGTTTGTGTCTATGATATGAAGAGTTTGTAGATATTTTCACCGCCCTCTTTTTGACTCGTGCAGTATAAAGCGCCTCAATAGAAGGCAGGCTGGCAGCAATTGTTTTTTCTGCAGTTCTGATTATTCTCTGAAGTGTGTGTCTGTCTCATTAGGTTGGAGAACCAAACCAGACAGTTATAGTGGTGCACATGACAGACTCAATAATTCCTCTGTAGAACTGTATCATCAGCTTACGTTTAGTCCTGAACTTACAACCACAATTGAGCCCAAAAATGTATGTTGTTAAATGAATTTTGCTCCATTTTACAGCGTTTCTCACTGCCCTTGTTAAGTGAATCCCTGCAGTCTTTAAAATTAGTAATGCATTTGTTCAATAAATCTGGTTTCCTCAGTTGACTTTGCTTCTCAGAAGTTCATTAAAAGGGGATCATATCACTCCTGGACAATGTAGCTATCATAAATGTCAGTTAGTTATCAAGCACACCAATGTAAATCATGTGACCATGGAATAATGTGATAGTCATAAGCAGGCGGAGGTTGCTACTACCAGCGCTATGCATGTGCAGCTTCAGGTCACCGGCATGCACTCGTACACATCCCAACAAGATTTTGTTTCTCCGCATACATGGAAAGTAAAATCTTGCAAGAGGGAGTGCACACCCGAGAGAGATTTTGGCATTTTTTTTGTTTCCGCGCATGCGCAGAAGCAAAAAAACTGCTGAAAGCTCACACACATGTGCATCTCCTTGCAAGATTTTGCTTCCGGTGCATGTGCAGAAGCAAAATCTCACTAGGATGAATGCATGCACGCACTGTCAACCCGAAGCTCCATGCGCAGCTTCCATTTTACTACCGATGTGCAATGTGGCCCGTACCAGGAACATGATACTGGCCCGTACCAGGCAGGAACATGATACTGGAAATAAGTGTGAAAAAATGGTGATAAGTCATTTTTTTCCAGTTCCATTGTAGCTTTGAATGGTGACTTAAATGAACCACCTGTACTGTTTTATCTTGTATTCTTGTATAAGATGTGTTCCTCTCTCAGGGTTGGTGTGCTAGCCACCTTCCCATGCACGTCATTCATAGAGGAGTGGGCATCATTGGCCAAATAGATTCTCCAGTTCCTTCTTTTCTCCAATCATCCAGGAAGATTGAAAGTCTGGAGGCCTGGGCAATAGAAGAGGAGAAATTACAAGCACATCATTAGATGCGGAGTCAAGAAACACCCCATCTTCTTTTAATGTTTTTCAGCCCTGCTGAACATTTTATTTTCCCTATTACCACTTCATGCAGACAGTCTAATTCAGGGACAGGTCTGTGTGGAAAAATGCTGCCAGGACAGGAAATATTTCAAACTGCATCTAAAAAGGACAGAAGTTAATTGCAACACCTGGCGCTCAGTTTTGCACCAATTCCATTTGACTAGGCAGAAATTGGTTAGTCTTTTCCATTTAACTACCACAGATGGGTTTTCTTGTGCTCTCTAGCCATACGTCCATTTGTCTTCTCTTTTTCACTGGTACATTTTCCAGTAATATGATTTAGAAAGATGGATTTGTTTTGTTTGCAACATCTTCTGTCCTTACCGAGATAAAAGGTTCCAAAGAAAATTATTACTTTGTTGTGATCAATCTCTTAAAATACTGGAACATTTCCAGGATACATTTTATCTTAGATCTGTCAGTAACATCATATAACGGTGCTGTTTTTGTTTTCGGCGCATTAAGAACTGCTGTAAACCATTGTGCTTAAAAACTGAATTAATTCCACTTGGGTTTTGCTCTCCAAAATCTAGCAGGAAATTGAAAAATACAAACGGACAGATGTTTTTAAAGGTGAGCATTCTCTGTAGTTTGCCGTCTGCTAGCAAACTTCTTTATCAGTCAGCAGTAGAAGCGCTCCCCACTTGTCTGCCATTTGACCAGCTGGGTGCTTGATCTAAGTCAAAGACTAACTAACTTTAATGTGCAGATTTCTTCAGTGACTCTGCAGGCATTTCCCACTGGCATGTTTTCACACAGAGAGACTTTTATTGTATTGCTACCCTTCATTATTCACAGCATATGCAGTCATGTAGAGAGTAAAGATGGTGGAGCTCATTCTTCATTGGCAACATGCTGTTCTGCCTTCACTGTTGGCTGCCTGTTTAGAGTTTGCACATACCTAAGAAGTGGTGTTTAGTGTTCTCTTCTTCCTGTCTCTCCATCCATCATCTCTATTGTGATTATTGTTTATTTTTTTTAATCAATTTTACTTGAGGATTTCCCTAAAGCAATTTGGATCGATGTATGAACCTGTTGGATTCACAATTGATTTCCTCCCCCATGTCTTTGGCATAAGCTTGCAATGGAAATTTGAGGAAGGTACTTTACATCTTTGTTGGAATTGTTGGATGCTTTAGTTTCTCTGGGCATTTTCTATTATGCAAAACAGGAGTGGGTTCCGGATTCTGCTGCTGCTGGTTCACTCAGGGATGTGCCGTGCGCACCAGGGGTGGGCAGCAGGCAGGACGGGGTGGAACACAGTTCCACCGGTGGAAATGAAGCTGTGTGCCCAATTCCAGCTGACCCTCCCACCCTCCCATTCTCTTCTTCCTCCTCGGGAGACCAGCACTGGCAGGAGTTGCAGGAGGCCCATTTCTTCCCCCCTCTTTTCTCAAGAGCTGGTCAGCACCCATTCGTGTAGCTACCCAGCCTGAGGCAGGGAGTGACCCAGGAAGGAGAGCGTGGGAAATGCAAAGCAAATTGTCACCCCAGAGAATGACACTGGTGAGGTTGTAAGTCGAGGACTTAACAGTTCACTTGAACTATGATGATCGTTCAAGCCAATCCCACCTGGTCACATGTCTGGCAAGCCACTCCTACCCAGTCACATGACCATCAAGCCACACAAAATAAGCCACACCCATAGTGTGGCAGTAAAATTTTTGACTGCCCATTACCAGTGTTCCCTCTATTTTTTTTGTGGGGGGGGGGGGGCGGAAAAGTATAGTGTCTGAGCGGCAGTCCCTTCGGGACTGGGCGGCACAGAAATAATAAATAAATAAATAAATAAATAAATAAATAAATAAATAAATAAATAAATAAATAAATAAATAAATAAATAAATAAACAAACAAACAAACAAACAAACAAACAAACAAACAAACAAACAAACAAACAAACACCCCACCCTGTTTTGCCTCAGAGAATTTCAAAATAAAATACTGTACTGTGTGTCTATAACAGTGAGCTCATAATAGGGCAACTCTATCAATATCAAAATGCCACTTAAATAGTTGAGCTAGTTTCAAACTAGATTTTGATTTTCTTTCTCTCTTCCTTACTTCCATTCTTTTTCTTTTTCTTTTCCTTCCTCTCTTTTTTCTATCTGTTTCTCTCTCTTCCTCTCTTCCTCTCTTCCTCTCTCTCTCCTTCCCTCTCACTCTTTCCCTCTCGGCTTCTGGGCAGGTTTGGAAAACTCTGAGTTGATGATGATTTTTAAGTTAGCGATTGCTCACTGCTTAGCTTAGAGGGAACTATGCCCATTACTGGTGTGCACACTTTATTTATTTATTCATTCATTCATTCATTTCTTTGTATTGTTCATATTGGTGGTTTTGTGCATGCACAGTATTAAAAAAACTGCACAGAAGCAAAAAACAAGATGGCGGCACCCACGGTGCTGCCAAGAGAACCAGCTTGGGGGTGTGGCAGGCCTGGGTCACTGCCGGTTGTAGCCACGCAGGCTGCCAAGTTACTAACGATTCTATAGAACTGGTCTGAATTGGTGGTGCAAAAGCTTTGAAAAGATAATTAATATGAAAGCAAAATCCATTTTTTTTTCATTTTGCAAGAATATAACTATCAGCAGGAACAAGCAGGGATGGAGAGCAGGATTTTTTTTAAAGAAAGAATAGATATAGATCAAATAACTTTGCAGGATGCAAGGGATGGCCTTGAAGGGAAGGAGGAAGAACCACTATCAAGGCAAAGGTCAAATGAGCATGGAGTGAGTCCAAGCCAAAAAATAATTTGAAAAAATGTCTCAGACAAGCCACTCTGTAGTTCATGTGTTGAAAAGGGGAGGAAGAGAAAAGCACAAGCAGATTTGCAAAATTCTGTTAGTACAGCTGTTACAGTAAAAATCACCCAGACCTATATGGCATTGTTTTCTTAATCTGGTCGATCTTGTAGGATAGACACCATCTGACTCCAACTAAGTTATGAGTATATATATTATGTTACCAGTGCAGGCCACAATCTACTCAAACATGACTTGAGAGCAGCATATCTTCTGGAAGCATAATTTGGATTAAGTTGTTAATGGAACAATTGCCTGAATGTTACCCTTAGGAAAACAGCTGTTCATTTATTATGTTGCTTCTTTTTTGTTCCAGGCAGATCTGTTCTCCTTTTCCTACCAAAGTTTCAAATGCGTGTTTGCCTCTTCACAACATATGACAAGAGAGGAAAGTGAACTCAAACATTTTTATTCTCAGGACCTCAGTTCTATCTGCCATACTTCCTAACATCATTTCCCCTATTTCTTGTTTGACATTAATCACGGTTCCCATCACCATGGTTTATCTGTCGCAGGAGTGGGTTCTGATTCTCTTTGTTGCCAGTTCGCTTCCTGATGCGCTGCATGAGTGCGAATGCACTTTGCACATGAGCCTGTGCATGCACATTGCTAAAAATCTGTATGCACAGAAGCAAAAAATAAGATGGTGGCATCTATGGTGCCGAGAGAACCAGATCAGGGGTGTGGCAGGCCTGGGTCACTGTTATTTCCAGCGACCCAGGCTGCCAAGTTACTACCAGTTCATAGAACCAGTCCAAACCAGGAGGAAACCAACTTTGATCTGTCAACTATCCAGTTATTTCCTTTTTGAGACAAAGTTCTGGACAAATGGCATCAAACAACCCAAATACAACAATGGTATTGATTACTGACATCCAATCACCAGTTCTGCATTCCAAAACTGTTCATCTTCTTTAAAACCAGTTTAGCCAGTTAATCTTCTACTTGATAATGTCAGCTTTGTCTTTTAAAAAATGGATTGCCCCCAAAGACCCCAAAACTGACTACAGTGATCAAGAGAGATAGATAGATATTTATTTATTTATTATTTATTAGTTGGACTTGTATGCCGCCCCTCTCCGGAGACTCGGGGCGGCTCACAACAAGTAAAAACAGTCACAACAATCCAATTAATTAAAATATTTAACGATTTAAGAAAACCCCATGTAATAGCAAACACACACACAAGCATACCATGTATAATTAACATGCCCAGGGGAGATGTTTAGTTTCCCCATGCCTGACGGCAAAGGTGAGTCTTAAGGAGTTTTCGGAAGGCAGGAAGAGTAGGG